>NC_025870.1:551122-613622 GCF_000755165.1 Leishmania panamensis | reverse complement strand
GGGGTCAAGTCCCACCTGACCTCATGGCCTACGACAGAGAATGGCCATGCTGAAATAAATAAAAAAATAGAGCGTCTTGAGGGCGAGAAAACAACGAAAATGCACATCCATCCATCCATACATCCATCGATCCTCTGCGGCTCCGCATTACCTTAGAAAAGGGCAAAGGAAAAAAAAGGGCTCAGTAGAGACAAGGAGCAAGAGGAGGCAAGAGAACACTACATCGAGTTGAAAGAGGGCTAAAACAACAACGCCAAACCCATCACACCGCAAGCCACTAAGAGGCACAGAAAAGACCCTTTTCGATGAGTCGAAGCACTGAACGGCTCAACAGGAAGAGGGGAACCGAGGAAGCGGAGCTTCCAGAATGAAGTACACCCAAAGTAGGCCACAATCCAGGTTACCTCAAAAGCCACCACAGAGAAAACAGACACACAGCACGTGTAGGCAAGGAAGTAACTCGGAGTCGAACAGCACAGAGGGAGAGAAGCAGACGAAAAATGGCGGAGTGACCGACACTACCCCAATGCATTCCGCACGATCGCCTTTATAGGGAAGACGCACGCTCGAACACCTCCGTGGCTGACGGTGGGACCTTGGGCATCTGAAAGTCGCCCGTTTCGCGGATTATGTGCTTGAAGATGCCATAGGCGTACACCTGCGTGTAGGCGTACCAGTTGATAGAATATGGGTCGAAGCTGAAGGCCTTGCGGGAGTACTCGTTAAGCTGGCCGTCGAGGTGCCTCGCGTTGACAGAGGCGTAGACCCACTCGCTCAGCGTGAAGTCAAGAAACTCCCACGTGAGCAGGTCGGCGCGCCGCACCGCGCGGCCCAGCTTCTTCGCGAGCTCCAGCTTCTTTGGCGATCCAATTGGCGGCGGCAACTGCATCAGGAAGCGGAGCGCGATATACGGCATGTAGCGCAGCAGGTAGTAGCGGATGCGGTAGTACCGCTGGCTAGTTGTCATTGTCACCTGCATCGGGGAAAGCCCCTTCGGGTGGCACTTGCCCTTCATGAAGTTCGCCAGTGACACGTGCAAGCGGGCCCATGTCACCCGATTCTCCGAACTTGACGTTGCCGCCTGGTAGATGAAGGGTAGGCCCTCGTCAGCCTCCGTCGTCGCCCCGCCGGACATGTCGTCTGTCGTTGGAGACTCGACAACAGCAAGGGCGTTCGTCTCCGCTGCCGCGGCCTGACGCGTCTCCACATTCATGCGACCAGCACCCCCCTTGGCGTCCATGGACACAGATATCACGCTGCCCCGCACCGCACCAGCATCCGCCTGCGCTGGTGTCACCGCCTCGCCCGGCTCCACCGCACCCGCTCGCAGGCACCGCACCTTATAGTGTTGCTGGGTCTTGAAGAGTGCTTTGAGGATGACGTTCGCGACGTAGTCCACTGGAATGACGTCGGCGATGAGGTCCTTACCGCACAGCACCTCGTGCACCACGCCCAAGGCCACGGTGAGCATCAGACCGCCAGCAGCCGTCAGAGCATCCACCCAGCCGGGGAACGGGTCGGAGTAGCTGCAGCCGATAATGGACGGGCGAACAATCACGATCGGGACGGACTCCTTGGACTTGTAGATAAGCTGTTCGCCAATGCACTTGGTGAAGGTGTACGTATTAGGGAAGTTGTGCTCCTTTAGCAGTAGCGCCGACTGCATTTCCACCTCGCTGGGGTTCATCGCCAGCACACGCTTGCACATCTCCTCCGGGTCGAACCCCAGCGGGTAGAGGCGCTCCTCGTTCACCAGCTGGCGGCCCTTGCGACGGTAGTTCACGTAGCATGTCGAGACGTGCACCATCGCCTCGAGGTGGCGGCACGTCTTAGCCAGCGTCAGCACGCGCAACCCGCCCAGAGTATTCATCTGCAACGCCAGATCCAGGCGCTCGTTGAAGTTGACGGTCGCGGCAAGGTGAACGATGAAGTTCACCTCGTTGGCCAGCATCGCGCGGTCTTCCTCAGAGAGGCCGACGTGGTCGAGCGTGATGTCACCCTGGACCGCTTTCACTTTCTGGCATAGCTCACGCCACTTCGCTTCGCCAGCCTGCTGGCGCAGCGGCTCAAAGCACGGGGAGCCGAGCACCTCGAGGTCCAGCCGCTCCTGCGCATTCAGGTACTTCCTCAGCCGGCGAGAGCGCTTGCCGCGCATGAGCAAGTAGACGCGTTCCACATCAGGCATCTCCTTGAGTATCTTGTACAAGAGCACCTTGCCCACAAGGCCGGAACCGCCAGTCACAAATACTGTGCGGTTTGAAAAACCGGCGCGGATGTCGAGAGACATGGCGACTCGTTCAGTAGTGAGGGTGGTGGATGCTGGACTACAGCGAAGGATGGAATAAAGTTAAGTTTATGCTTAGTGCTGTTCTATACCCCACCTTTCTTCGTCTTGCTACGCGCAAAGAGAGAATAGGGGGCGGCAGTGGTGGCTGGTTCGCCCCTGTCGCACCGCTTGGCTACAGGTGTCAGCCAAGCTCACCAGCAAAAAGGAGAGGGCAGTAGAAGGAGACGGTGGAAGGTACAGAACTAGGATAAGAAATGTAACAGCCAGACATACACGCTCCTTGGCTGCTCCTGAATTCTAAAGAACGGAATGGGTGACGGGCAGCGTACCCCTTTCTACGCACCCCCGTGGGCTTGCACCTGTGAACTAAGCCTTTGTGTGTGTGTGTGTGTGTGTGTGTGTGTGTGTGTGTCTGCCTCTGCTTCCTCTTCTCTGTTATCGGCGAGAGGAGGAGCGGTGTTGCTCGGGAGAGCGGGTGGGGGGCACAATTACACCACCCTCGCTCACGAGAAAAAGAGGAGCGGAATGAGGAAGAAGAGACAAACACACGACAACGAACTTGAGGAAACGTGGAGGGGCGAGCGGCACTGAAAATATGCAACACAAGAGACGCGACGCGCAGCTGTACAGCTCGTAAAAGGAGGTAGAGCGCAAGGGGAAATAGGACAGAGGAGGAGAAAAAGGGACACAACGGACGCGTAGAGAGAGAGAGGCGTATGCACGTATGCACGCATGTTTACAGTGTTTTTGTTGGGCACTGTTGTTGCTGCCTCCATCATAACAGCACATCCCTTCTGGGAACACAACTGACATCTGCATTGGACTTGCATGAAGTTGTCCCCTTTGGTTGTGATTTCGTTTTCGCTTGTTCGCGTACAGCAGCAATGCGGCTGCGTCTGGGTGTGCGTGCGTGTATAGGGGAAGCATGGGAAGTACGTGTCATGCGTACGTGCCAGCACACACAGCTGTCCCCACAGCCTGCTTGCCTTCATTAACCCCCTCCCCCCCCCCCTAAACCATACCCTCGTCTCTCCTTGTCGCTTTTCCCTCTCCCGCACGCACACACCCACACACACACGCGCGAAGGCACACGCTTACCAATACACACATATCACACAGAGAGAGAGAGAAGTGCCACCCACAACCAGTATGGCGAGGAGCTCCGTCGAAGATGGGGGAACTCAAGACCCCGGAGAAGAGGGAGACCAACGGACTTCTTGATTAGTGTGTGTGTAGGGGGGAACACGTATGGGACGAGAAAACAGAACGATCGAAAGAGAAAGAGGGATGTGGGACTTACGGGCGCGCTTGCATACTCAAGTTTGTGCGTTCCCTCGTGCGTTTCTCTTGTACCTTCGTATTTTGGTCGAGTTTGTTCGTGTTGTGCCCCCTTCTCTCCAGCTAAGCGTGGAGAAGTGGAGAAGAGAAGAAACGTGAGTTCACTGCTGGTTGTGCGTTCTCGAGCGACTCGCTCTTCGGCGTACCCACGCCTTCCACTTCCCGTTCGAGTCACTTTTTCTTATGTGGCACTACGGCCTCGAGCCCCACAGTCAGGACCTCCGTGTGTTCTAGCCCGAGTGCCACAGCCTGGCACAGCTGTGGTAGTGAGCAACTCTGAGCCTCATAACGAACAATCTCTCTTTCGAGGCTCCCCTGTGGTGGCCTCGGTGGGCGAACGGGGCCCAAGCGGAATGGTGCGGCGTGGGGCTGTAGTATCGCGTTGCCCAGTACGTCTGCAAATAAATAGGCTCACATGAAGAGCCTGCAGTCATCGCTGAGGGGCTGTTGTGCCACGTACTTGGCAAGAGTCAGAGGCAGTTGGGTCGCGATTCTCAAGAAACGCGTGTGTGCGTACCGCCTGATGATAACAAACGGGGACGGAGCCGAAACTACTCGGTTGTCTCGAACTGAGCGTTTTATCCCTGGTTGGGCTACTGGCTAGCCAGTGATACCGTGCGTGCAAGGGGGTATGGAGCAGTTTCTCTCCGTGGGTGCTGACCTGGTGTACAGCCTCCCGGGTCGGGTCGGCCGTGAGTGGGGAGAGTCGTGTGCACGTGCAATGGAGTGGCGGTGGCGTGTCATGTTGGAAAGGACAAATCCAACTAGCGGGGGCTGTCTTCCCGTGTGACACGCCACCATCTGCGAACATCTCCCATTGGCCTTCTCTCGCACCGCCACCCCCCCCCCTCCCTCTCCGGGCCATCTGACGGCCGCTCCTGCCGCCGTTTCTGAGGGTTCTTGCTGCTGGTGCTCCTTGCATGGGTTTCGTTGGTTGCTCCTCGGCACTGCCTCCGTGGAGCCCACCTCAGCACCCGCCACCACCTCGGTCACGGCCCCTGTGAGCGTAGCGCTCTGGAGTAATCACCGCCGCAGCTGTGGTATGGATTGGCTTTGCCGCATAGTTGTCTTCAGATCCTTTGATCTAGTGATTCACATCGTCAGCCAGGCTCGATGTGAAAGCGCTCAGATGCCTCGCGATCACGTCCACGCCTGCCAAACCCGCTTGGTTCCCTTGGGCGTCGTGGACGGGAAGATGTACCTGCCACCAAGCAATGCGTTGTCCTCCAGTTTCTTTTAAAACCTTGCCACAGCACTCTCCGCGCTGCCAATCAGGCCACCGCTTGCTGCCTTCCACTCACCCGGTAAGAGGGATGCGCTGAGCTCGCGCCACTTTGCGGAGAAAAGAGGGTACTGCAGTTCGGCACCTCGCTCACCAGCGGGAAGCCAATGCGTCTCCCCCCCCCCCCTGTCCCAGGGGCTGGCCACAAGCCAATGATGCGTTTTGATGGCGTCATCAGTGCTGAAGTGGAGGATCACGTGCATCAGTGCGTAGCTTGCCTCGTTCAGGTCATTTGAGAGGAGCACGCACTAGCCCAGCCTCACCGCCACGGGAGTCAAATGGCCTTGGCGGGCGAGACTCACGGAACTCTCCTCTCCCTTAGCTCTTCGCGAGCTGCAGGCTTTTGATGCGTTGCTGTTCCCTTCCTTCCCAAAGTGCCTCAGCCTTGATGGGCTCCTGCAGCCACGGGTAGACTTGTAACTGGTGCCCGCGCATGCGTCGCTCCTCCATGAGGTACGTCACGCTTCCCATGCCTGCTTCGGGTTGCCTCGGCGCTGAGAGGGCCGTCAGAATCGTCCTCCTTCTCTGCCTTCAGTTCCACTGCTGCGGTGTAATCTGCCCCCCGTTTACTTCTCCAGGAGTGCGAGAGAGGACGTTTGCATTCGTCGGCTACCGACTCCGGTGTCGGGTATGCTTTCACTGTGATAATTCGTGTCGGATGCCGACTGGTAAAGAGATGAGCAAATCTCTCTTCGTTGAGCCGGTGTATCGGCTGCAAAGGAGGGGAAAGAAGGGAGGAAACTGCCCCAAGCGAGAAATGCGCCCTGTAGATGCAATGTTGTGCCAGTGAAGGAGAGGACAGACACAAGCAGTCATGCCGGTCAGAACAGGGGGGAGGGTTGTCGAATCATGAGATGGTACTGTGAGGCCCTGTCCGGGATGCTGAAAAATATGATTCTTTTCTCAACCGATGCCACATACCAGTGAGTAAAAGCCCCACAGCGTGGGAGCGCTCTCTTATTTCGCTTCGTCACCTGCGGAGATCTGAAACGCATGGAAGAAGCGGGGGAGGACGGTTGCCTGCCTGCCTGCCTGCCTGACGCCCATCTCCCTATGAGAAGCTCTTAACATGAGGCGTGTGACTTCTGGTGTTCCTTGAGTTGCTAGGATATGGAGGAAACGAGGGAGGAAAAAGATCGGAACAAGCGAGCCAGTGCACCACGTGCAGGGGCGAGAGAGACAGACAGAGAGGGGAGGGGGAAAGCCATTGAAGAAGAAAAACAGAGAGAGAAAGCAACTAGCTACTTTTTAGTTTGGCAGTGTGCAGGTACATCCATGAGTGTGCGTGTGTCTGCTTGCGTGGAGGGATAAGAAAGAGTGGGGTGGTTCGTGGCTGCCTTCACATCGTTCTCTCTGCCTCACTAGCAGCACCCAAATCACTTGACGCTACACCACGTGCCTCTCCCCTCCCCTCCCCGCCCGTTTGCCGCGCTTCTGCCACGCCACCAGTCAAACCGACACGCACGTGCGCAAACAAATGAGGCGCGCCGCAATGCCTCAAAACGGCAACCGATCAGCCAACCAACAGCGAAGACGACAAGGAAAATAAAGGAAAGTAAAAGGCTCAGGTAGCACACCGCGTACTACACAACAATCCACCAGCAAGAAAGGCCGCAGCACACGGCGAGGAGGGGAGGGAGGGGGGCATCGGTCTGTCTGTGTGTGTGTGTGTGGGTGGGTGGGTGTGAGTGTGTCCGCATGCTTTGCAAGGTGGGGGACGAAGAAAACAACGCCGTAAATACCCACCCGCTCCTCTGCCGCCTCGTACCACCAACAGCTGCACCGTTGGTCACACAAAGGTACAGACTAGTACACTCGCTTCGCCGGCGGGATACTGTCCACCTCGTTTGTCAGCGTCTCCATGTGCACTGGGCGGTACGCAAGGCGTACCTCGCCCTTGGCGTCGTCGAGGTAGGCGAGTGTGTGTTTCATCCAGCTGTGGTCGTCACGCTCCGGGTAGTCGTCGCGCGCGTGGGCGCCGCGGCTCTCCTTGCGCACCACAGCGCCGCTAATCGTCATCATGGCGTTCGTCAGAAGGTTACGCAGCTCGAGGGCCTCAATCAGGTTGCTGTTCCACACCGGCGACTTGTCGTGCACCAAGGCATGGGAGAAGTCTCGGTAGCACTCCTCGATGATCCTTTTTCCGGTTTGCATGTTCTCCTCTGTGCGGAACACGGCGGCGTAAAGCGCCATCGTCTCCTTCATACGCTCCCGGATGCGGGCGATGGGGATGTCGCCATTGTTGCTGAGGATGCGGTCCAGATCAGCAATGGAGACCTCGCCGGTGTCGGCTCGCAGGTCGGGCTGCGTGCGGCCCTCCTTTGTCAGATTGAAGATGACGGTGTTCGCGCAAGACTTCCCAAACACGACGATGTCCAGCAGCGAATTCGCGCCGAGGCGGTTGGCGCCATGCACGCTAGCGCACGCGCACTCGCCGGCTGCGAGCAGGCCAGGCACAATCGCGTTGTCGTCACCATTTCGCGGGCTGATCACCTCGCCCGTCCACAGTGTCGGCACGCCGCCCATCGAGTAGTGCACCGTTGGCACAATCGGAATGGGCTCCTTGGTCACATCAACGCCGGCGAAGATGTGAGCGCTCTCCGAGATACCCGGCAGCTTCTTGTGCAAGGTGGCGGGGTCGAGGTGGTGCAGCTGCAGCATTACGTGGTCCTTCTTGGGGCCGCAGCCACGACCCGCCAGGATCTCCATCGTAATGGCACGCGACACGACATCGCGCGACGCCAGATCCTTCGCCTTGGGGGCGTAGCGCTCCATGAAACGCTCACCCTCGCTGTTCACAAGGTAGCCACCCTCGCCGCGCGCTCCCTCAGTAATGAGCACGCCAGGGCCATAGATGCCGGTGGGGTGGAACTGCACAAACTCCATGTCCTCCGCCGGCAGGCCGGCGCGCGCCACCATGGCCGTGCCGTCGCCCGTGCAGCTCTTCGCGCTTGTCGTCGTGAAGTACACGCGGCCGTAGCCACCCGTGCAGAGCACCGTGTACTTGGCCTTGAAGCGGTGGATCGTGCCGTCGTCGATGCTCATGGCCATCACGCCGCGGCAGCAGCCGTCCTCCATCATCAGGTCAAGGCAATAGTACTCGTTGTAGAAGTTCACGCCGTACTGGAAGGACTGGCCGTACAGGGTATGAAGCATGGCGTGGCCCGTGCGGTCCGACGCAGCGCACGTGCGACGCGCCTGCTTGCCACCGTAGTGAATCGACTGGCCACCAAAGGCGCGCTGGTAGATGAAGCCGTCCTTCGTACGCAGGAAGGGTAAGCCCATGCTCTCCAGCTCCGACACAACGCACGGGGCCTCCTGGCACATGTACTGGATTGCATCCTGGTCGCCAAGCCAGTCCGAGCCCTTTACCGTGTCGTATACGTGCCAGCGCCAGTCATCCTCCTCGCAGTTCGCGAGGGCAGCGTTAATGCCACCCTGCGCTGCTATCGTGTGCGAGCGAGACGGGTACAGCTTCGAGATGCACGCCACATCGTAGCCAGAAGCCGCCACACCCATGGCAGCGCGGAGACCAGAGCCACCGGCACCCACGACGACGCAGTCGTACGTGTGGTCGATGACTGGGTAAGCGCGGCTAAGGGCGAGACGCGCAAAGGTACGGCGCAGCATTCCCGAAGAGGAATATTCTTGTGGATGCGTGGGTGCGCGTATGCGCGTGTATTTCACCTTCTTTGGAGGCTATCGGCGTATGGATTAGGGTTGAACAACACAACAGGCAGGCCCAGTATGCGCACGTGTGTATGTGGGTGGGTGGAAGAGAGCAATACTACTAAGATGAGTGTTGGTGCTGTTTCTTCCTCTAGGTTGCGAAAGGCCCATGATAGGAAGAGGAAGGGGGAGGTGCGTGTGAAGCAAACAACGAAGTGTGGCACGGGGGAAGAAGAGCGAAAAGATCAGCGTAACCCAACAGTGTGCCAGTAAGTTGGTTTGGGGGAAGGGGGAGCACAGAGCGCCACATAGGGAGAGGGGAGAAGAAGAGGCAGAGTTAGACACACGCCCTCTCGCTCTGTTCAACGACTAGCGTAGATTATTTCACCTCGCCAGCCGGCCGTTCTCTTTTTCGTTGATGTGTGGGTTGAAGTCACGGATGTGGTGTATGCACGTTAGCGTGGGTGCGTTGCGCTGCGAAGCGGAAGGGGAGCAAAACAACGTCGCCGCCTATGCCGCAAAAAAAAAAAAAGAAGAGGGGGTGCCGTGTTTACACCCCGGAGAGAGCCGGAGAGTAGGGCGGCGATGGCGGTGCTGCAGACGCCTGCATTTTTCAAGGAGAGCCCAGCAAGGCCGCTTTTTAGGCCACGTAGAGACATCGCCCTTGGGTGGGTGGGGGTGTGGGTGTGTATTTGCTGGCTGTTGCTGCAGTTCTTTCTCGCACGCACCCTGCGCACCGAGTTCTGGGGTGGAACAAAATGGCGCGCACGCGGAGTGAGAGCAACCACACTAGCAGCGAAGAGATGACGCCGCACGACGTCATCGAGGCTTCCGCTTCCCCCCCCCCCCACCCTCCCCCAACCCCGAGTCGATCCTGCTTGCAGCAGGAGTAAATCGGCACTCTCTGTAGAGCAGCGCGCACCGTGGTGAACATACGTCACCACGCACCACAGTATGGTGATCAAGCACCTCTCATATCCTAAGTGAGCGGGCAAGACGTGCACACGCCGACAGCCGTATACACACAGACACTCAGCACAGCACAGACAGCAGCGTAGCTGAGACGATACCCAATGGAGATCGCTTGCTACAGCGACAAGGACGACGCGGATAGAAACCCTGAGAAACAGCGAACAAGATAAAGACAGACAGACGGAGAGACCCAATGAGGAACAGTCAAAGGGAAAAAAGGGAGGGTGAAGAGTGCGTGTACGGGAACAAAGGAAGCTGCACGAGATGAGGTGCTCACACGAAGTCCTGCTCAGACGCCGCATGCGTGTTGCGAGCGCTGCGGGAAGGAACGAGGAGGAGAGTGGGGGGAGGGGGAGGGGAGACGGCCCTCTTTCAGCCGTACTCGGCTATGCGTGTGTGTGTGTGCCCCCAGGTGCCTGTGAAGTCATAGCGGGGCGCTGCGAGGCGGTAGGACTGCTGCCCCCAGACCACAGAGATGAAGGTAGGCCGAGGCGGTGTGGAGACGGGAGAGGAATGGAGACCCAGGACGCCATGGTGCACAATCACATGAAAAAGAGGCGACCCAAAAAGAGAGCCCACAGCCGCTCGCGCTATTCTCGTACCGGCCAGGGGCTCGCTCGACTCCCCCTCTTCGCCCTCTGCGCCCCACCCTGCACACTTTTGGCTGGGGGCGCCTTCTACGCTGGTGTTGGGTGATCGGCGCCGTCAGCGGCGTCAGACCATGGCGCTGCTGAGACCTCAATGCGACTTGTCCGTGATCACCTCCCTCTTCTCCTCCTCTCCCGATTCCACTACTGTCTCATCACCGCCCCCGCCTACACCAGAGGGGATGGAGGCGGCAAAGGAGATCCTCGCCACATCAAAGCCTGACCTGGTGTCCGAAAACAACCGCTTCGATATGCGAGTAATGTATGCCATCAGCACCGTGCTGCCCGCAACTGTCGAGTAGGTGGCACTCAGCAACGTGTGGTCGCCCATGTAAGCGAAGGGGACGAGCAGCG
Organism: Leishmania panamensis; assembly: GCF_000755165.1. Classification (NCBI taxonomy): domain Eukaryota; phylum Euglenozoa; class Kinetoplastea; order Trypanosomatida; family Trypanosomatidae; genus Leishmania; species Leishmania panamensis. The sequence continues at coordinate 603,073 of NC_025870.1, read as the reverse complement.
AGTATATGGCGCAGTCGTAGCTCGTCATGTTGGTGTCGCTGAACAAGTACCGTTTGTAGCCAATCTGTGCCTCTATGGCCTCGCAGTCCTGCAAAAACTCGTTCTCGTACTGCTCACTGACAAGCGCGCCGTACGCTGTGATGCCAAGCCTCTTCTTGAGTTCGATCGCGTAGCAGTGCACGGCGAGTCGCGCGCGCAGATGGGAAATGTGCAGTGCACGGGCAACTTGCGCCACCGCCAGGGACGGGTGATCAATGAAGACGATACGATAGAGGAAACGCTCTACACTGTACTCCAGCGTACGTCGCAGAAAAGCCCCCATGGCGCGCTGATCACGGGTGAGTGTGTCATCCATGGTCACGTTGAACTCTGACGTTATGAACTCCATCATCTTGGGGAGCTGGTCAATGCGCTGGCGCTTGTAGATGAGGAAAGGAAGCTCGCCGTTGGGGGCTCCGAGTGGGTCGATGGTCTCAATTGCCTTGTACGGGATTCCGTTAGCGCGCAGAAACGCCTCCATTCGCGTGCAGGCTGGCGACAAACTTGGAGCCCAAGGTGAGCGAGGGAGGATGAAGAGGAACAGCTCCGTCTCGCGGGCCTCGCACTGCTGAATGAGTTGCCACCACCGCCGCCGCGCGAAAAGCGTGAAGAGACGGGAAAGAATAGTGTAGGTGGTGAGTGCGCCCACCACGACTGACGCACCGATCGCCAGTCGCCTCTGACTCGGTGTCAAACGTGGTGACTCTTTGCGTGCCTTTGCAACTTCCTTGTGGGTCCACGGGAAGATGTGCTTTCGTGCCGTGCTCATGGTATCACTTATCGACTGATGCACGTGGCCAAAGAGGCCCTCAAAGTGACTTAGCTTCATCGTATTACCCTCCTACGCTGTCAGACTGTGTGTGTGTGTGGAGGGGGGGGGGTATGTGCGTGTGCGGGTGCGTGTGCGGGTGCGTGAGGGAAGGTATGTGCAAGGGAGATGTACTGAGATCGATAAAGAGGACGCGCGGGCGGCGTCTCACAGGCGGTGGTGGCATTGTCCCTCTTCACCTCCGCTTTGCTTTCATGCTCGTTCGTTGCCCCGGCTGCCACAGCAAGCGCCACCGCAGAGAGGCGCTGGGTCGCCCTTCTCTGGGGTGCCCTCAAATCGCCCGACACCGTGAGAGAAAAGACAGAGAGAGGGGAGCGGAGGGAGAGATGTAGTGCTCAAGGAGGCAGTGACCGCTCTGCGGTTTCAACGCAGTCTTTCGTGTCCTTCTCTCACTCAGAAAAAGAATAGTCATAGCAATAACAGGTGGTCAGCGGAACAGGTTGAGTGGAAATGCCCACGGACGTCACAAGCACGCGTGAGCAATCTGCGCTTCACCCCGTACCGCGCACGCAGCCGCTAGCAAAAAACCCTCTTCAAATTGTGGATGCTCCGCTCCTTGTTTGGTAGGCTCTTTTCTTTTCACCTCCCCCATCCTCCTCCTCCTCACACACACACACACACACACACACACACACACACAATTGTTGCAGTTCTCCGCTCCTGTTGAGCGGCCTCTGCTACACAGTGGCGGAGGTGTTCCAGTCTGAGCGGTCCTTCCACTCCTTGTTGTCAAGCGGGCACACCGGTCGCGTCTTTAGCCATTTTTCAATGCAATGGGTGTGGAAGGCGTGGCCACACTCACCCCACGTAATGCTGCACTCCGCTGAGGTCACCTCCGCGTTGCTCTGGCACACTACGCACGGTCCCTCGACTTGGTTGCAACAGATACTGCACAGGCCTGTCTCACGCTCCCAGGCCGAGAAGTACACCGGGTAGAACTCCTCCACGGTGAATAGTTGCCGGTCACCTGGCATCCACATGGATGGCGACTCCGCATCAGAGGCAGCGGGAGCGGTAGAAGTCGCTTCGGCTGACATGGTGAGTACGCACGCGCGGAAACGCTGGAGATGTGCCGCTTGAAGCGGATCGGTACGTACGTGTGAGCGTGGATATACTTTGGCTCTGCTGAAGCGTGACTTGTCAAGCACAAACACACGGAAACATGGGTGAGCTGAAAGAAAGAGGAAACGAGAAGAGGAGGAAGAGGGATCGAAGAGTGGAAAGTTGAGAAACTAGCGAAGAAACGGGGGGGCGTCTCCTCCGATGGGTCCTCCTGGTGGGGGTTAGCTGTGTACTGACGCGTGTCTCATACAATGCAGAAGCGCTTCTTTTCCAGCAGCCGGGACACTGCGCCCCTCACCACTACCACCACCACGCCGCCCAGCACCAGCACCTCGCACACGGCCTCGATAGGTATGGGGCGATGGAGGAGTGGAGATTGCCGAAAGTGGGCGAGAAAAGAAAGCGGAGAGACGGGGGAAAACAAAGAGCAGCAGCCCCCCCCCCCACCCCCCCACACACACACACACACTGGTGCCACTGGCATAGAGATTGCCCAACTTCTGTGGAGCACGACTTGGGCTCTTCTCCCTCGCTCATGTCTTTGTGGTGGTGGCCTATGCCTGCACATGTCGGTGCGCGCGCACCCACGCATGGCGCTGAAGAAGTGGCGCACTGCTGCATTCTGCTTTAAGCCGCCTCTTTTCTTTTCCTTCACTCGCCTCTGAGCGCTGGGGTTCGGATCAGGCGAGAGCGTTCCTCTTGAGATGAGGAGGAAAAACAGAGATGAAGCGGGGAAGATAGGCAGTAGAGGGGGCACTCGCATACACAGATACGCAGGGGCATGGAAAGAGCTGATCCACCAAGAGTTCATTAAAAGGGAGGAGGGGGGAGCAAAATAAAGCAGACCACACCTGAAGCGAACTTGATAGTAAGAGAGAACAAAATAGGCGCCACAGGTAGCTGCGTGGAGAGGATGGAGAAGCGAACGAGACAAACGCAACAGGAGGAAATAAGAGAGAGAAAGAGAGTGAGGGAGCTCAGTTCGAGGGGGGGAAGGAGACGGACAGGGTGATCAGAAGTGCAGGACGAGCGGGAGGAAGAAGAAAAGGCATAAATATACAAGTGATGTCAGACCATAACTAGTAACGTGAGACGTGCCTATCTCCCCACCCCCATCTCGCGTCGTCATCGTGAGCTCATCTCCAGTGAAGTCGCACCCCTTGATGGGCGAGAGACGTACATGCGCTATCGAGCACAAGTGCGGAAGGGAGAAATAAGGAAAGAGATCCACTTGAAAATGGGGTAGAGGAACGAAGAGCAGGAAGTTCTTAGGGAATCCTCGGCGATGGGGGGTGTCCGTGTCCGGGTGTGTGTGTGCTGAAGCAGTCCTTCGCACCTGTCCAGCTGGAGCAATCGTTCACCGCTGCTCACAAGCATCATCACCATCACCTCACTCTCTTCTTCTACAGCTCATCATCTTTGGTGTAAGCCACATCTGCGCGGCGCATGGCCTCCGCAGCTGCGTCGTTCAGCAGCTGCTGCTGCTGCGCAGCCGTGCAGGATTCAGGATGAGGTACCTCCGCCCAGTACTCCGGAGCATCCGCATTGTCAGCACGGCGCATGGCCTCAGCAGCGCTATCGTTAATCTCCTGGCTTCTGGACATGATCGCTCTGAAGAATAACAGTAAAAAAAAAACGAAGAGAGAAGAGGGAAAGAGAGCAAGATGAGTGTCCTGGCGGTGTTGAGATCCGTGAGTGGGCTCTGACGTGCGGCCAGTGTGCAGAGGGGGAGAGAGGAGGAAGAGGAGGGGGTCTTAGGAGGAGTTGGTTAGTAGTGGGGATGAAAGCATGGCAAAGTACATGAAAGGAAAGGCTGCTTGTACCGCTAGTCTTATGCATGTGTGCACAGGTCGAACTCAACACGTCAGCACATGTGTAGCGCAAAGGGAAAGAGGGGTGGACTGGAAAGCCACAGTCTCGTGTGTCTCTACAAGGCAATGAATGAACGACAAGGCTGCTTCGAGGAAGTCGTTGTGCTGAGCTCATGTAGAGAGCGAGATGGCGGGTATCTCCAATGATTGAGTAGGTGTCGCCATTCAGGAAGCCCACTGCCACTGCGGCTTCTGCAGCTGCCGTTGTGCTCTCCAGCGACCCCTTAGCCCATTCCCTTTGCTGTTTAGTTGCCCCTGTTTCTGCTTGCCTCAGCATTGTTGTCGATGGTGTGTATGATAGTGCGACACCTTCTCGCGCCGGTGCCGACCAGCAACGCAAGGTGGGGGAACAAGAAGCTCATGGTCAGAAGCTCAAGCACTCGCAGATTGAGAGATTCGGAGTGCTGCCGATCACAAGAAGAGCACGAACCGTGCAGGGCTCGTTTTCTTCTCTTTTGGGTGCCTGATGATGGTGGTGCACACCACACCTATAAACATGCCTGCGCCTGTGTGATGTCGGGGTGTGATGCACACTTCCTCTTTCTCACATGGGGAGGCAACGTACAACACAGGCAGACAGACGCACACAAGCACACACAGTGAGCCCTGGGGTGATTGCACTACAGCAGGCCTCCTTTACTAAACTCTGAGTGGCTGTCCGTTCGTCAAGGAGCACCGCACGCTCCCCTGCGTGCAGAAGCTACAGCTCGAGAAGTGCCTATGACTCTGCTGCAGGTGCGTGACCACCCCCCTTCGCAGACGTGGCTGTTTGCATCCCGTTTCAGCGAGTGAATATGCATCTTTGAGGAGAAAAGGGAGGGAGGAGAGGCGCACCTCACGTGCGCGCACCCCACCATGGCGTCGCTGCCTTCTCGCCGCTTCCCTCTCTCACCTCTATCGATGACAACCCTTGTCGTGTATTCTTCGTCCAGTCAGTGGCAGTCGGGGCCCATCGCGCAGCTCTGGTGTGAGCCCCTCACTCATGTGTGTGGAGAGAACCTTTTCCAACTCTCCAGCGTGGCCATTCTCTGTCGTAGGCCATGAGGTCAGGTGGGACTTGACCCCCTCCCGTCCCTGGCCACAGGCGCCCATCGTCGGGTGCGAAGCAGCCGTAGAAACGTGCTGCAGCAAGGCGCCGACGCACAGTCATCGGAGTGCCGCGACTGCCTCCCACTCTGACCACCCACCTCGCTCCGCATGGTCGCCTCAGAGCAGCTCCCAGTGCGCCGGGCGCCCCCTGGTGCACCCCTCGGGGTGGTTCAGGGCTCCCCACCGCAGTAGGTGGCGAGGGCCGGGTGAGATGCACTCGACTGACGCTGACACTCTGCCGATCCTATGGGTAGGACAAGCGTGCTCACTGACGCAGGTTGCTCTGACGAAGCGCCGTCCAGGGCTTGACCGCTGACATCCGCAGCGATACACCGCTCTAACCCTCCCCCTCCCACACGCACGTCGTAGGTGCTTGGCCCTGTCGCCACTGGAAGCAGTTCGGCGCATTGGCAAGGGGGGTTGGGTGGGTGTTGGAGCACGAGATACCGCTCCGGAGGTGTCCCCCCGTCATCGGGGTGTAGGAAAGAGAAAAGAAGGGCCAAAAAAACCCTAGAGGCTGAGCGAGTCTGTCATTGCTCGCCTCTACACTTTCTCTGACTCGGGTGAAGGCGATCCGGTTGTCGTGTGTGCTCTCCATTTCCTTTGTTTCGCCCTTCCCTCACCATCAGGAGAGTCCTCTCCTACAAGGTGTTCGCATCCACATCATGCAGAATGATACGTGAACGCTCCACCGACTCAGCGTGCGTCATGACAGCAAACCAGCACAACCACAGGCTGTGTCGGAGGTCCGTTAGCTCAGAAGAAGGTGCGGGGGCAGACGAGGAATCGAGATTCATGGACGGCAGCTTACTCGCGCACAGTGCGGGAGACAAGTTAGAGAAGGCGGCGGCAGGCAGGTCTATTGAGGCGGTATCGAGGGCCTTACTTGCTGCTTCAGTAACCCCAGTCTCATCCGCGGCTGGTATTACCTGCGGGTCGGCCTTCTGAAGAACGTCATCTTGCGTGTATGAGGCCGCTACTTCCTCTACCGCCTCTGGAGCATCTTGGCACTTCCTCACGTCTGCCACCACCGTTGACGAATTCACTGCCGTCTCCTCGACGCTACAGGTGTTGTCGCTGGTGCTGTTGCCAGTTTTGTCTGCCAACAGCATCGGCGGTACCGCTGCATCCTCAGCATGCACTGCTGCCTCCGAGTCCGTTGTGTGGAGCGAGGGACGCCTTCGTCGCCGCTTCTTCGTGCCTCGGACTCGTCCGTCACGCACGGAGGATGACGACCCCTGCGTGATGAGAAGTGATGACAAAGTGGACGAGGAGCCGTACGACATGTTGCCCTTAGGTACGGGAGCAGCTGCCTTGGATGATGCGGTTCGACAATCAACCGGCAGCGACTCCACACGCAGAGCGAACTGCTCGGCAGGGTGCGGGGAAATCTGCGGAGAGAACACGGCATCTTCGCTTTTGGAGGGGGATCGAGCGGAGTCGTCGTCTTTCCTCACTATGTTAGACTGCTTCTGAAGAGCAGCACGATAGCACACTAGTGCGGACGGCCGCGTGGGTCGACGACCGTACACGTAGCTCTGCACCTGTGTGTAATAGGCACGTGAGGCCGCGCTGCTGTCGTCGAGCCCGGAGACGAGAAGCTGCAGGTGGAAGGGCTGGGCAGCCAGCTTCGGCGCGCCGGCTGCGATTTCAGCGACCGGTGGACCCGCCACTGGGGCGATGGCGGCAACGAAGGAATTCCACACGTCGCTGCCGCTGTCAGGTTGTACCAACAAGGCCTCAGACGGCACCGAGCCAACCACACTGTTGCTACAACCTCTGTCACTAGCGGCGTAGAACGCAAGAAGCTCTTGCCTGCACCACTCCCGAAGCAGCTCGAGAGCCGCCAGGAGACACCCTTGATTGAGGGTCAAGCGAAGAAGAATTCTGGTCCGCAGCGCGTGTGAGGCAGCGGGAAAAGTAGAGCGGACCACGTAGACCAGCTGGGACGCAAAGCGGAACCGCTGGAGCTCTTGTAGCGGCCCGCGCGTTCTGTCCTCGCCCAGGACGGCCGTCTGAGTTGCTGCTGCGGTCGCCTCGGCGACAGCCTGCATGCGGTCTGGCACGCACTCCAGTAGCTCTAGTACCGACCACAGCCCGAGGTTGTCATCGCGGATGCCAATGGAGAGGACTCTGGTGAGCTCCGTCAGGAAGCCCTCAATGATGTCCGCTACCGCCGAGGGGTCTTGCAGTTGCTGCTGGGAGGGTTCGGGTGCACCAAGCAGTGAGGGCTCTGGCTCGAACACATTGCGCAGCACATGTGGGTAATATGAAAGAAGCTCTCCGAGGCACCCACGTAGACGCACGATGGCAGCGTCCATGAGGGCTCCGTGACCACCAGCGCCTTGTATTCCCCTGTTTTCTGTGTGAGCGTATGGGCTTGTGTAGGTGTGTGTGAAAGAGGAGAAAGTACGCAGGCGCCGAGCTGCCAGCGCGCACAGAGGGAGGGGCTCACGAGGACACACACGACACACGCGCGTGTGTACGTCTGTGTGGCTATCGGAGCGTGGGCGGCTACGCGAAGATGATCGCTGTGTTGTATGTCCTCTTGAGTAACTTTTGTTCTTTCTGAAAGAGGAAGGCGGTGGGAAGGGGAGGAAGTTTGACACATGAGTGGTGTGTACGAGTCCTGCATTTCACGCACTACCCACCCACACCCACACACACACACGCACCTGCAGAGAGCGAGAAAAAGAGGGTGTGTGTGTGTGCGTGTGAAAGATCGCGAGACAGAGGGATGGGGCGAGTCTACACGATGATACCATCCGCTGCAGGAGACCGCTGACATCACAGAAAGAGAGAGGGGACAAGGAAAGGTACTAGAGAACACGCACAGAGAAAGAGATACTGACTGCACATCGATGATGTGTTGCAGTAAGGAGCCAAGGCAGGATATGAAATGGTGGAGGGAAAGGGCAACATCACAGTGGCTCACACGCGCACAGCGGGTGGGAGAGGAGGGAGAAATGAAGGGAATCGCATTAAGAGGGCACGAGGAGAAGAGGAAAAAACGAGTGCGTAAGAGACACCTCCGTCATGACAGAGCTGCAAGAACAACGTCACTGCAAGAGAGGTGAAGAGGGCGCTCAGGGATGGGATGAGGATGAGGATGAGGATGATGGCAGGAGTCACTCAGCGCGTTTTAGTTGCCCAGAAGGATTTGCACAGCCATCTCAAGGTGACCTCCCGTCATGTCCAGTGCTGCGATGATCTCGTCACGTGACGCGTTGAGTCCAATTTCCTCTACAGTCGCGATTGCCTCGTTTCTCGCCGCCTCCTCCTGGGGACTGGTACGCCGCGCTGGATCAACCGCACCGGCGGCTACGACTCCGGCACGTGGGCTCTGCTGCTGTTGAGCCCTGTGCCGCCGCGCGCGCATGCGGGCACGTACCTCCTGCAGCGTGGCATCACCTGTCAGGCTCTCCACCACGTATCGACCACCGTCCACAACACCAGCGTCGTCAGCGCCACCGAAGTTGCCGCGAGCACTGCCGATGCCCAGTTGAAAGTTTCCGTTGCCGCCCTGCTGGTGCTGCGCGCTCCGCGGTTTGGCGTGGTCCACAGTGAACGACGGCCCAAATAGAGCCTCTGTCAGAGGCCGCAGGAAACGCAGCAGTGGCCGGCACATGTACCGAGTGAAGAGCGTCAGCCACCACCGTATGACACACGAGCGGGTTGACATCATGGAAAAGATAGCGCCAATGATGGCAAGCCACAACCGTGTCCACACACCCACGTCGACCTCCACCGCTGCCCGGCGGAACGTCTGCATCTGCAGCTGTGTGCTGGGGCACAGCACGAGCTTCAGTAGCGGCAGCAGCATCAATGCCTTCTCGGAAATGGTGAAGTTCGTGCCAGGGATGCGCATAGCCAATGTCGACCGTGGCGGTACCTCCCGAAGATAACAAGTGGCTAGCGCTGACAAAGGGGTGATGGTGCCGGCAGCAGAGAGGATGCGGACAGCGTCGATGGACAGCTGCTTCGACCCGCTCTCCGCGACGAAGAGTTGGATGGCGCACACGCCAAGCATGGCTGAACTGAAGACAAACGCCATGTACGAGTTGGACCCCCATCGCCGCTCCAGCGTGCGAAACTGATAGAGCAGGTTGATAGCGAGAAATACATCCATGACAGAAATGCCCAGCGGGCCTACCGGAATGCTCTGCAGCAGGAGGCGCTTTGCGACCGCGAAGCTGCTGAGGGGGGTCGCCAGCGTGTCTACAGGAAAGGCCAGGTTACGGTAACGCGTGTAGTGGCCCCGCACCATTGCTGATGACACAGTCGAGATGAGCAGCGTCAGCCCCGTCACCGGCGCGCCTTCAAGAATCATGGCTACTGAGCGTCAGCTCCTGCTGCTGAGGACACTAAAGGAGACCCTCGTGCGCTGCAACCTCCTCCCTCACCTCTTCCTCTGCGCTTGTCGCTGATTTAAGTGCGGAAGCACACACACGCACACACACAGTCGCAGAGAGCGACACACTTACACAGACGGCACCTAACACGCCCCTCTCCCTCCTCGCACGCCGTGATCTCTCCCCCGCTGCTCGCCTCCTTTAATGCAGCTAGTGGGTATAGATATGTGTACCCGTCCCTTCGCTCCGTCCGTTGCCCTCTCCTCTTTGGCGGTGCACCGGGAGGGGAGGGGTTGTTTCCTCGGAAGCTCGCTAAGGCTGCTCTTGTATGGTGTGGTGTCCTTGGTGCGACGTGCGATATTGGATTACAGCTGCGCGCGTGCGTCGTTGTTGTTCTTCTCGTCTTCCCCTTGCTGTGTGCGGGCTTGTGCCTGTCAAGGGCAGTTGATGCTACGGCTCTTTAGTTGTGGGAGTGTGTAGGGGAGGGGGGGAGGGGGGGAGCAATGTGCTGGTGCATGGCACGCAGGAAACAAAAGAAAAGGAGGAAGAGAGAAGGGGGAAAGTGCCGATCACACGCAGGCACGCAGAGGAAGGCACACAACGATGCGTTGATGAAAGTGTTCACAGATGCCAAGGCGAAAGCCAAAAGGAGAAAAGGGAAGACGTAAGTGAACAGCGAGGAGAAGTAAGAGGAGGAGACAAAAGAGAAGTCCAGCGCAGCCCCACTTGAAGCGCGCCGAGATGGTGCGGCTCACGGGTAGCAAAGCGGGGGAGTGCAGCGTGAAGAGGAGAGGGGAGGGGGGAGGCATCGTCGTAACGACGACTCTGCAAGAATGTTTCTCACGTATCTCCTGCTGTGGTAGCAGGCACAAGCACGCACACATATCCCACAGAGAGGAAACTCTGACGGGCTGACATAGGCGAGACAGGGCCGGATAGAAGTCCTGCTGTGATGGTGTCCCCCCTCATCCACAAACACACACACACACACGTGTAAAAGGGGGCGAGTTGGTGGGCGAGCGAGTAAGTCAGCCAGCACGAACAACCGCCATGAAGAGAGTATTGGGGGAGGGAGCCCAACGGAATACGGGCTCACACACACACACAAAAAGAGAACAAGGAAGAAGACCTCTAAGTTGGCATGACAACTCCGCCCAATAAGAGAGCTGGGGAGTGCAAAACGAGCGTAAGGGGGGAGGGCGAGGGCGTGTGGCTACAAGGCGCTCGCACATGCACGTATGCATAGCGCCTTCTTGGACAAGGAAAGGGCCAAAGTCGCAAACACGCGGAGAGCGAAAAGAGAGAAGGTGAGAGGGGGGGAGGGGAGGCGCAAACGATGATGTGAAGAACATCGTTCTTTCCTTTGCAACAGCGCCCACCCACTCGCCTCCCCTCCTCTTGCCTGTTAGTCTGCGGGCGTGGGTTGGTGCTCTCTCATCCTGCCCCATCCCTGGAGGCAGAAGGCAGGGCATGGGTGGCGGTGTCAGGGCGTCTGTGCGTGTTAAGGGAGACAGGGATAGAGCTGAGGCGGTGAAGTATGGATAAGAGAGAGGTGTGAGGAGGTGACAGCAGTCAAGCGAAACTGGAAGTGAAAGCCTTATCCGCCTAGTGATACAGTAGGTGATCAATGGACAGCAATGAAAGGGAAATGAGCAAAACATCACTAAAATAAGCAAAGCGACAAGCTGAGCATGAGAGAGGGGTGAATGACTTATGGATGGCCCAATGAGTCTTGCTGTACTCGCCCACCGCCTCGCTCCCCTCCCCTCTCTCACTTAACTACACAACAGTGGTGTTTTCAAAGCAGCAGCTAAAAGGGCAGCTAGAGAGTCCTAAAACAGACATACATGACGACACACTGAGAGAGACAGACACGCACTCGGGAAAAGGTGAGGAAGGGAGGGGGAGAAGGGGGCACCGGAGAGCGTGAGAGAGTGGTAGTGGATATATGGTGAGAGAAAAGGAAGAATAAAAGATGCGCAGGCATACAGCACTCAAGCGCAGAAATGGGTGCCTCGCATACTCACAGCGAGAGAGACACACACATATATATAAATACGCACAAAGGAGAAGGAAGAGCAGAGAAGATGATCGCTCGTGGGTGGAGGCTGACACAGAGAGGGAGTGCGCGCAAAATTCTCTGGCAAGCGGGTAAGAAAAAAAAAGAGAGAGAGGACGAGGGAGAGGCGGGCCTGAATGAAAAGAGGAGAAAAGGGGGATACCACACGCACTCCAACGACAGAAGAGGAAAAGGAGGTGGCTCTGATGGGCGATGGTGGGGAAAGAGAAAGGAGGGAGCCGGTGGGATGCGCAGATACCTACGCACTCCCCGAAAACGACAATCAGAATGAAGATGGCGAGGAGAGAGGGAGAAGACATAACGAGAGCGGGTCACACACACACACACACACACGCACACATGTGTACATGCACGCACGCTCCCATACTTGAAAAGAACAGGCATGGCAGCACGGTGAAGTGATGACAGAGATGGGGAGAGGGGAGGGGAGAGGGTAGGTTGGAAGAAATACACGAATATGCGGACAAGCATTATACACTGACAGACAGATTGACAGCAGGGAGTGTGACGAGTGGCAGTCATCGCGTTAACAGTCTTGAAAGGAGAGAACGAAAGAAAAAGAGAAATCGATATGCGCACAGAGTGAGGGAAAAATCGGCAACAAATTGGTGTGCATCGATACTCAATTGGGGAGGGGCAGGGAGAAAAGGGGGAGAAAGAGAGAAGGCGAAGGCAGTGCTGTCAGGGCGGTTGCAGCCATTTTGTGTTATTCTTCTTGTCGCTTTCCTCCCTCTGCTTTTCGATGAGGGGAGCGGCAGTCGTGGTAGTGGAAGCAGTAGAAAGAGAGGACGAAGAGGGAGGGGGAAGCACAAGAAGCGCTTCAAACGCTTCTCGCCTCTGCGTCCGCTGATTTTGTTCTCCAGTCCTGGAATCTTCGCTCCTCTCTCGCGCCCCTGACCCACACCAGTTACCACCACAGACGCACATGCACAGCAGCAGCGACTGAAGGGGGAAAAGGAAAGAAAAAAACGCCCCACTGTAGATGATGTAGCAATTCGATAGACGAAACAAAAATGTAAGAGAGTCCTGTCATGCGTAACTACGCCACAGCCACACTGGCACACGCACGCCACAGGCTAATCAACGCTTGATGTGTAAGCACAACTCGTGGTCGAGTAAGAAGGGATGAGTAGGGGTGAAGTTAGTGGTAGAAAGCTGAGAAGGAAGAGAAAGAGAGAGAGAGGAGGACCCAAGAGTGAATTCCTGGAAGTGGGGATGCAACGGGGTGGGTCGCAATCATTCCCGTCCCTCTTTCCACAGCAGTCACGCTTCACCCTATCATCAGCCGCGTTTTGCTAAGACAAGCAAAGAACAAAGAGAAACAGCCCTCGGAGAGAAGGCAGAGTGCAGAGGTGCATCGATGACGATCCAAACACAACGACAGAAGGAGGAAGAGGAAAGAAGAGGAAGGGAGAGCGACGCACGCGACCGAGCGCACAACAGACAAGCAACAGCGACAAAGCATGTGAGTGCAACAACAAGCAAAGCGTGCCTTCTGAAGAAAAGGGGGAGGCGGAGCGAGTGAGCCAAAAAAAAATGCACAGAAGAAGCCGCGTCTGCCCACGAGACATGGACGTGCGGGTGGAGTGGGTGTGGGTACAGTGAAGGAGGCGGGAAATGCGGTCGTTATGTACACACACGCTGAAGTACTTATTCTGTTGCAGTGCGTCCATTCCACCACAAATTACGTAAACAAACAAAAAGACGCATGCAAGCACACACCTGAGCTGACTCAGTTGCGCTGCGGTTGAGGTCCTGACCGTCTATAGGACGAGCAGTCCTGCCGTCGAATCAGGCTAGGCATCCAGCCGGCTCTTCCTGGCCGTCCTCACCCCTTCTACAGGTACGTGCTGCGCGATCGGCGCCGGACAGAGTTGGGAGAGCTGCACGCCTTAATTCGAGCGAGCCGCGCCCAGGGCTGCTACTCGAAGGCGGAAGCAGTGGCATCGATTCTGTAGGTAACGAGGGGTGTCGGCCTGGCGTCTGAGACCGGTGGCCAAGTTGGTGGTCCAGGCAGCTAGCGTCGACCCCCCTCCCCTGACATTACCGATTCGGCCAGCTTGTTGTTCTCGTTCTTGTGCTCCAATTCACGATGACCAACGGCAAGCTGAAACGAGAGGCGCACGCAACGGGCTAGTGGCGCTAGCATTGGCGCCCAGATACGTCACAGCATGCCATTCACCGCCGGTGTAGGGCCCGCGTTGGGCGCAGAGAGGGAAGAACAAGTCCGTGGCTATAATCACACTTGTTTTTCTGTGTCTTGGCTAATCCAGCTGTCTCCGCAGCAAGTCGATCCCTCAGCCCCACTGCCTCGCGCTCGGCGCGATAGCTGCAAGTGAGGGGGGCCGCAGAATCTTGACGCTGCGTCTATGAGTGTCTGATGATCATTAAGTGTCGAGGCTCCTCCTGGCGTCATGTAGGTCTTTACCCCACCATCTACCCGCTGCGAGTAAGGGTGCTTCGCAAAACAGGAGAGTCACCGATTGTGTGCCGCAGGATTTTCTTTGCCCGAGAGAGCCCGCCTGCAGCTCGTCCGGAAGCACTACATTGAAGCACACGCGACCACTGCGCATGAGGGAGGTGTGGGCGTGAGGAGCTCCGAAAGAGTTAATGCCGGCATACCTGCATAGAGGCCGTTGAAGCGTTGTGGCGACACCGTCATCTGGCCTGTACACCTTACACGCCGCACACACAGCTCAGCCTCCTCAAGTGGTGGCGGAGGTATGCAGTCGGGTGCGGCGCAGCAGTACTACGGCGTCGAGGGGGCAGCAGATCGGCCTCTTCGAGTAGACCTGTGTTCCCTGTGTATGCTGGCGAATCCGCAACGGCTGCGGCTGCCTTGGCGGGAAGGCCCTCAAGGCCCTTCCCACAGCTTGTGCCCTCACTGCTACACCACGCGGTGGCGCCGTAGAGTAGCGTTGGATCAAGAAGTGCCATATAGAAAGAGCAGTGATGACCCTTTGGCGGGCCCCACCCCTGCGAGCCGACCGCCCTCAGCCTGGCTAGTCGGGCTGCGGCTGCGTCGATGACCTCTGCCACGTGCCGCCCAGGGCCGCGCATTGGCTGGCGGTCCACGCCGAGAAGGCGGGGGTAGCGATCCCACTCCCGGTGCGTGCGTGCAACTGAGAGTGGCGGCTGGTCGCGCACCGCAGCGTGTGCCCCAGCGTCCAGTGCTCCACCCCCCCCCCAAAGGGTGGACTGTAGCGCCGCTTGTGTGGCAGCCATGTCTGTGGAGGGCGTGAGGAGTGTGGCGCCATCAGCAAAGACGGCGGGGCGCAGCCCGGGTGTCTTGCCCAGCTCCACGCTCAGGGAGCCTGCGGCACCAAAGAGAAGAGGGCCTCGGGCAGATCCCTGTGGGACTCCGCGTGCAAACGTTGCCCTCCTCCATTTCGCCTTGGGGAAACGAGCACGGGGTGCGGGCCTACGTTGAACCTACGCAGCGGCGTGGCCTACCGGGCCAAACGCGCGGCCGCAGTCCACAAGCGCCGCTCCCACCTGGGCGCCGGACTGGGGCTGCACCGCTTTGTGCAGGAGCAAAGCCCACGGGTCCACGGTGCAGCGGCGGGGGGCGGAAGCCGGAGTGCTTTTGGCGGCAGCCTGCCTCCCAGATAGTCGCGCAGTCGTCGCGAGGTCATTCACTCGAGTAGCCGGCACAGATTGCTGGCCGGCACCGCACAGCACTAGGACGCGGAATCACCGCAGGGCTTCTGCGGCTTTCAGGAGGGGCACAGCGAGCCCCTCTCTCCACGTGGAGGGGACGCGGCCACCGGCGACACTGTGACTGTTGCTGCCGAGCAGCGCCCTCCTGCAGTGCATCGGGACAGTCTTGACACTATCACAGTGAATTTCGGCGACGTTCAGGGCGCAGCCGCAGTGGACCGCGCAGGGTGCCACCTCGAGCCCACCCGGCGTGGGCGGTTTGGGGAGCGTGGGGTGGGGTCTCGGTGGGGCGCGGGCGGGGCGTGGGCGGGGGGCTGCCGAGTGCCGCCTTGACTTCCGCTGGGGCATCTTCACCAACACGCCGGCCTGCTCTTCTCGCACTGAGAGGTAGCGGTCACCGTTTCACATTGCCGGTGCGCGCAGTGTGCGGAGGAGGGGGGGCATGGGGGGCCTGAATGCGTGCCACGGATTGAGGATCGCCGGGGTGAGGGCGTTGCAGGATCGTACCCATCCTTCGGAGCTCGCTGATGAGCGCATCCGAGAGAGGGTGGCGCTCGCGCGACGCACAGGGTACCTTCTCAAGCGCTTACTCCGATCGCCTCAGTTTTGAGGCCTAGAACAGTGGATAAGCAGTTTCCTCAGGTGGGGCAACTTTCCTGGTCGTGGTCTCTATGATTCATGAATGCTACTTTATCCTTGAGTGATGCTTAGTCGTTGTGTGTACATGCGGTAGCGTTGTGGTGGGTGTCACTGCCTGGGCGATCCGCCTCCCCCATTGATGCGCTTTCGGGTTGTCGCTGTGGTCATGGTCAGCGCGGCCCACTGAAGCTCGCGCATCTTCGCTTCATTGCCGCTGTGGTAGGCACAATCTTTGAGGATCGATTTTGCAATCAGGGCGGAGTGTAGTTTTCAGTCCGCTTTGTGGAAAGAGCCGAAGTGGGTGCCCGTCAATGATGAACAGGCACCCACATCGGCCGTGTTACTTCTCAACGCAGGCAGCGAGCCTGATTGCACAGCGGGTCACTCAGCGGCGTGGCGCAATCATAAATGAAGCAGTCGAACGCAAGGACAACGTCCCAGAGCGTATCCGTGATCGCACCTGCGCTGTGCCATGCGGGAGTGTCTTTTAGTGCTTGCGCATGCCAAGTGGTCTCCATTGAACCCATCGTGCAGAACGGTCCCCGGCCGGCTGGGTCTTTCTTCTGTGCCCCTCACACCGAGTAGTGGAAGTCGGCGTCCATTCCAGTGACATGAGGACTAAGTACGACGTCCTGTGAGACCCGATCGAGAACTTCCGGTGTCACGAGGTCACTCTTAGCTACGTAACTGGACGTGGAGTGCATTCAGCCAGTAGGGTCACTGCTTTCACTTCCTCGGGGAGAATGAAGTGAAGGGGGAGTGCCTACATCTACACGTATGTCCGATCGTATGAGCACGGAGGCGCCGCCTCCGTGCTCCTTCTCCCTCGCTACAACGGAATCCTGAAGTCTCGCTAAGCCAAATGCTTTGCAGGCCTGAGGGCTAAAATTTACCTCTTGTAGAATGCAGACCTGTACTGAAGGCTCGCCGCGGAACGGGGCCAAACCAACGCCGTCGGGCGTCGTTCCACCCCATTGCGTATCACCACTTCATGCAGCGCAAGCGAGACTCAGCACTACACTCAACCTCACCGCAACGCCGCAATGACAGAAAAGAACAAAACAAAAAAATGGCAGGCGCACGCCCATATGTGGATTAAATCATCGGCACGATTTCCTGTGAGCCGGCACCAACATGCTCATGACCGCACATCTCTTCGGCGCAGTGTCAGGCCAGGCCTGCCCACCGACGCCAAATCTCCGCATAGCCGTACGCGAGGGCAGGCTGCAGGCTGCTTGGCCTCCCCACCCCTCCCCCCAAAGAGAGGGGCACTGGGCCCTGAGATGCCACGTACTGAAGTGGCTAGCCGTCGTCAGTGCGAGCGGTGGGGAAGAAGAGAAAGCACGCAAACAAGACAACGGGTGAGGTAAGAGAACTGGTGAAAGGAAAAAGTACAGTAGCACGTTAACAGGGAGAGAGAGAGGGGGGGAGGGACGCAAAGATATATAGTAGACGGGGGAGAGGGGGAAGCAGGGGAGAGGGGAGAGGGGGTGGGGGGGCCTCGAAAAGAGAGGTCAGCAGAAGAGACAAAGAAAGCAGAAGAGGACGTACAGGGAGGGGAGGCGTGAGGGGAGCATTTCATTACTTCAACATCGATGAGCAAAGACAAACCGACCAAAAAGAGGGGAACAGAGGAGGTGCGATCAGTCAACCAGGCGAACACACGCGCGCACACCACACAAGAGAAGCATAAAGCGGACACAGGACCGAAGAAACCATACGAGAGAATCAGAATAAGAGAGCCAGCACAAGCGGCGACATAGAGGTTGTATGGGGCCAGAGAGAGAGAGAGTGAGTGAGAGTAGCGATGTTGTTGTTTTTTCGTTTTTAAGAGATCCTCCCCATGTCAAGCACACGCACACACACACACACACACACACACACACACACCTCGCAAGCAAAGAAGCAGCGAAGAGAGACGAATACAGAGAGAAGTACAGGTCGAATAATACGCGCACGCACGCATGCGAGCTCAACAGCACACAAGCAAATAAACAAGAGAGAAGCCCAAGAGGCAGAAGTAGAGGGCAAGGTAAAGCGTGGAAGAGGATGAGGGTGGGAGAGGCATGGGAGGAGGTCTCAGCAATTTCCAACAGCGAAGGGGTGGACAGGAAAGGGGGAAAAAGCGAAGAGGACTCGAATACAGAAGAAGCAGAGAAGGTGAATAGAATAAACAAGGCAGACACAAGCGCACATTGTGGCATACGCAGAGAGAAGTTGTCATCCAAGACAGAAAAGGGGAGAGCGGAAACGAAGCAAAACTAAAAAAGCATCGTTAACAACGGGGAGAGAGAACGCGGATGGAAAAGAGGGCATACTGATGCAGACCGACAGACAAACAGAAGCACACATATGTGCTGAAATAGAGCGAGACACAGAGAGAGAGAGCACGAGAACAGAGCGAAAGGGGGCCAGAGGGAGCAGGAGTAGTGAATGGTCTCTCTCCCTCTCTGGATGTGTGCGTGGTTCACAGGCCAGCAAAATGATCGAAAAGGAAAGAGAGAAGAGGACGATGATATAGCGCTCGGAAGGGGAAGACGAGAAGGTGTCGCGCGAGCGCCAGAAAGATATGGGAAAAGAGAGAAAGAGAGAAAGGGGGGAAGAAGAGAGCACTGGCGGCACTAGGAAACAGAAGGGGCAAGACAGACGGGGGATGAGAAGTAGGCGCAGTCAGTCGTCGTCAGCGTCGAAGAACCGAGCAAGACCACACATAGAATGAAGGAAGAGTCACAGATGAAGAAAAAAAGCGACGAATTTTGTTAAAGACATCGAAAGAAGGACATCCACAGCACTGCTGGGAAGTGGGCACGAGGATGGGCTGAGGGGGGGTCGGAACAGGAAATAAAGGGTGAGACGCCAGCACCAGAACATCCTACCAAGAGAGCAGCACATGCATGCTAGAGCAGGTGCGCCTACTTCTAACTCGGCAGCTGCTGCCCACCCATCATCACAAAGTAAGGGCTCATCGGCGGCAGCATTGGCCCCGCCGCCGGTTGCGCCCCGCCGTACACAACCGGCATCACCGATCCGTTCGCGGTTTGCATGTACACCAACTGGCCAGGCGTTGCGCCTGTCATCGGTACTGCGGACTGTGACTGCTGCTGCACCGGCAGCAGTGGCGGCGGCGCTGGGAAAAACTGCAGCAGCTGCTGCTGAGGCTGTGGCTGTGGCTGTGGCGCTGTCGCAAAGCCATTGGGGGTGGCCATATACAAGGCGTGCGGTTGTGCCTGCGGCGGGATCTGCTGAGGCTGCGGCGGCGCTGACTGGGTAATTGATAGTGGTGGTGGTGGCTGAGCGCTAAAAAACATGCTCGGCTGCGCCATATTGCCAGGCATGGCGTAGGCCATACCACTGGCCGCAGCGGTGGGGTTCGGTGGGGCCGAGCTATAGATGGTGCTACCGTTGACATCGCAGAAGGCCGTCATATGGTCACCTGCCATGTTCGAGGACATCATCGTGGGTGCGGTGAGGTCTGGCGGGCTACCCATCGTAGGAACGGAGACAAACGCCCCAGGAGGGAAGCTATCGGGCATGGCCATCATCGGTGACACCATCATACCGGGAGGAAGAACGGCACCTAGCGATGAGGCAGCGAGCCTACCCATCGACGTGATACTACCGCCACTGCCCGCGGTGTTCGCGTCCCTTGTGCCTTCGGCACCCATAGTGGTGCGCTGACGACGCGACAGACGCTCCATACGGCGCACTGTGTCTTCGGCGACCTTCGCCAGCAGAGGCACGCCTTTGCACTCCTTAAACGGTGTCTTCGTGTGCGTCGCCTCGGCGGCCTTGGCGGCGGCCTCCTTGGTTGAGTAGGTGATGAAAACAATGTTCAGCTTGTCATCAGTGCTGTCATCGGCGGTGCTGATTGAGCGTCCTGACTGGTTGTGGCGGCCCTGTGCGGTGTCCGATTTGATAGATAGGTCGGTAACCTCGCCGAACTGAGCGAAGTAGTCAAAGAGTGTGGAGCGCGACACTGTCAGCGGCACGTTGCGCACAAAGGTCTTGTTCGTGGGGTTGCCTGGGAGGTAGGCAGCGCGCGAGTTCGCCACGCGCACAGTGATCTGATGCCCATTTATATGTGTGCCGTTCAGCGTGTCCACTGCGTTCTCGGCGTGCTCGATACTCTTGAACTTCACGAAGGCAATGCCACGGCTACGACCAGTGTGGATGTCGAGCATCACCTTGGCGGACTCGATTTCCCCATACTTCTCGAACAACTCCAAAAGCTCCTTGTCCCTAACGCTGACCGGAAGACCACACACAAACAGGTTGCTGCGCACCTCAGCGTCGTTCGGCTGGCTGAATGGCATGGTCACACCCGATGACATGGCTGCGCCACCGATCATGACTTGTGAGAGAGAAGCACTCATGTTGTCGTTAATGGTGCTGCTGTTCATCGGCGTCGTCGGAGGGGTGACGACGCCGGCAGCGAAACCATCGGGTTGGCTGTGCACGGACTGCGACGGTGTCAGAGAGAGCGCCTCTTTTATGTAGTTTGGGTAGGGAAAGGAGGTGTCACCGCTGTACATCTGCGGGCCGCATCCCATCTGCACAGAGCCGCTGCCATGCGACGGAGCCGAAGAGCGACTCACGTTCGAGCATGCACTCGCGCCAAGCGGTGTAAACTGATGGAGATGGAACGCCTTTGGTTGCGGTGGTGAGGCGGGAGCGGCATTCTGCACCGCCAGTGCTGAAACGGTAAGCTGGCCGAGCAGGTTGTTGGCCGCTGGTTCGGGTGACATCGCGGAACTCTTGTCGTCTCCAGCAGCGACCCTCATGAACGATTCGAGCTGAGAGTCCCCGTAAAAGTGCACTGTCGCTGTCTGCTGCTGCTGCTGCCTATCCTCAGTGCTGGGGGCACCGACGGAGGAAGGAAGGGGAGAGAAAGCGTTGGTGGTGAGGTTGCTGAGGTCTGGCGGTGAATCTTGCGGCAGCAGCTGGGTAGAGGTGTGTGGGGGCTGCATGGAAGCCTCACCAGTGGCGCTCAGTGGGGTAGGGAGGTGCGCGTAAGGTGCGTGAGCGACAGGAATTCACGAAGAGCAACGCCGTTGGAGGGGAGGTCACCTCACAGGAAGTCAGTGCTGAGTGAAGCACTTGTGAGCGTTTTTTTGACCGGCAACTTTAATCGGCAAAGTTGGGAGAGAGATCAAAGGGGCCGTCTGCGTCGCTGCTGATGCCGCAATCTACGTGGTGTTGGCGGTGTGGGTGTTGCCAGCGACAGCGTTGTCTGAAGCACGTGCAAGTCACCAGTGAGATCGGAAAAGGGCGAAATACAGGGAAAGAAACATGCAAAGGCGACGGTGCCGACGAGAGGGAGAGGGAGAGGGAGAGGGACGAGACACGGGGATCGAGGCGAGTGTTAGTAGCAGTGGTCGTCGTCGCACGGGCGATTAAACAGCGGGTTGAGAGGTTTTGGTGCGGGCCCGGACGAAGCAAACGAGGAAAAAGACCCCAAGAATGAATTGCAACGAGAAGAACAACGGAAATATACGCTGGAGAGGTGTGTGCGTGGGTGGTGCGTGTCTCCTGCTCGTCTGACCTTCCTTTTCAAGTGGAGGTGAAGGAGCGAGGAGACGACAGAGGAGGGAGGATATGAGACCAGTGCTGCTGTGCGATGCTGAAGGAACAGGGGAGAGAGAGAGGCGAAACAGCCCGTTTCTCGATGGAAAGAAATGGGAAAAGAGGAAGAGAGGAAGAAGCACGCACCAGAGCAGACACACACACACACACACACACACACACACACACACACACGTACACAAGAGTAAGAGAAAGCAAAAAAGAGACAAGTCAAAATCGCTCAACAGTTGATGTCGAAGAAGATCGCGCGAACGTAAACCGCCGCAACCCAGCACGCACAACAAATTAATTTTTAATGGTCTGAGGTTCGCTCCTTTTTCTCTCTTCTCTTCTCACTTGCTAAAACAACAACAGCACACACACACACACACTCGAGCACGGAAATGAGGGGAGAGGCAAAGGGAGGGAGAGAGCGAGTAGAGCGTAAAGACACGCACTCAACGAGCTACAAAAAGGAACGAGAATAAATAATGGAGAGAGAGAGAGACAGAGATAGATATAGAGGGGGGAGGGGGAGGGGGGAAGAGGAAGAGGGGGAATGAAGAAGGAAATGAAGTTTGCGAAGTCAAACACGACTTTCAGATGAGCCACTACGTACGAGTAAAAACAAACAAAGGGAGGAAAGAACTAAAAGCGAGCACGGAAAAGGGAGAAAATGCACACAAGGCTGGGGAGCAAGTGAGTCCAGGTGTGAGAAGAAGGAGAGAGAGAGAGAGACCTAGACAGGACGGAGTGTACCCGTAGGGTGGAAATGGGGGGGAGGGGGAGAGGGGGGAGAGGGGGGAAGAGCACAAGTGTCACACACACACACACAAATAAATAAAGAAAGAAAAAGAACTTGTGCAGAGTATCGTCGTAATAGGCGGGGGGAGGGGGGTATTACGAAGAGGGAGAAGCGAATAACGAAGGGGAAAGACAAACAAAACGTTTTTCAATTCGTCTTGTGCTTTGTCGTCCGGACTTTTTTCGTTTCTTTTTCCCGTTTCAGTTCTCCGCCACTTTGGAGTGCTGCACTTTATGCGCTACGTACAGCAGAAAAGGCCACAAAAGGGGGAAGAGAAAAGGGGAGAGAGAGAGGGGGGGTCTACGCAGAGAGCGAAGCGTAAAGTGAAGAGCGAAGAGATACGGAAGAGAGAGGGAGGGGAGAAGACACAGAAAGGAGTACAGAAAGCGACGAAGAAGAGACACAAGTAGCCGAGCAAGACGGAGGAGTCCAGAGAAAACGATAGCAACGCGACAGAGAGACAGAGAGGGAGAGCTAAGCTGTAGGAATAGCGAGAAGCTTCTTCAAGAGGGGGGAAAGCGCATAAAACAGAGCTCGAAGCTAAAAGTAAAAGAAAAATATGGAAAAGATGTCACGCAATCGTAAAACACACAAGGAAACAAGTGAGTACACACACACGCAAGCAAACACACGTGCGATGAAAGAAAGACAAAAGAGGAGGAGGAGCTACTACAAAATAGGTCTCGCCTTAGCAATTATGGAACGCAAGAGAGGGGGAGAGAGAGAGAGAGCGCAACAGGACAGAGGAACAGAGGGGAGAAAAAAGGAGGAAAAGAGAGAATCGTAGTGCACACAGACAAAATGAGAAAGCAGCTTTATTGCCGCTGTCGTCCTACCTTTCACTTTTGCTTTCTTTTCTCTCGTGTTTTTTTTTATTTTGCTGTTGCGCTCCGCTAAACCTCGTTGTGTTGTCGACTCTTGGGTGTAAAAAAAAAATGCTCGAGTCTCTTCTTGTGGATTTGTGATGGTTTCTGCGGCTGGAGTGTGTGTGTGTGTGTCGGTCGGTCGGTCGGTCGGTCTGTGCCTTGTCGCCGTCGTCCAGGCACAGAACAGAGAAGAAAACGGATAAAGGCGCGAAAACGCTGAGAGGGAAGTTAAAAAAGGCAAAAGGCGACGACGTATTCGCAGGTGAGGCTGTGGAGTACACACGACCACCTGTGAATCAAGGACGGCAAGGAAGGCGCAACACGGAGAGAAATAGAGAAATAGAGAGAAAGATAGAGAGAAAGAGAGAGAGAACGTGAATCGACAAGAACCAGCAAAACACCTGAGAAGACTACCGAAGAAAACAAAAGAAACTAAGGTAAACCCAGGTAAAGCACACACGCACACGCACACACACACAAGCTGACAACCACGCAAGTGCACGGAGAGGGAGAGTGGGAGAGGCTTAGCCACACAGCAGCAGCAGTAAGTCAGGCTATGTGCGTGCGGGGTGCGTTCTTTGTCGTTTTTTTTGTTGCCGGTCCGCTTCTTCTTCGTCGTATTGGAGTGAGAAGCACGAGGAAAGCGAGGTGGGGAATGGGGGTGATTGCGTTGGGTGGGAGGAGAATACAAGAAGAACACACACACAGAGAGGGGGATGGCAGTAGAAAGAAGAACACAGATAGGGAAGATGTGCCTGCGTGCGTATCGATGGGAGAGAGCAAGAATGCTTCTCCTTTATACCTCTGCGCACTACCACGGCGTATAGTGCTTGCTTGGAGGCTAATAGTAGTGAAACTGTAAAAGAGAGAGAAAGACAGGGGAGGTGAAGAGGTGTCAGAGACACAACGAGAGACAGACAAGACAAGCGAGCTGGGGAAAAAGTGCTGAGTGAGACGGCAACGTAGAGCGAAAGAGAGAGCGCGAGTGTGGTGGGTGGAGGAGGTGCGTACTCGAACACTGATCACGTGCAAGTCTGCGCCTATGGGGAAATCTATGTGTACCAAGGATAGGGTAGAAGCAAACAAAAGAGAAAAAGGGGGTGGACTCACACAGAGAAAAAGGCAAGGCAAAGAGGAGTAAGTGAAGAAAACTCTCGCAATGGGGGGACTCTGGTGCGGCAAGTCGAAAGTGAAATACACACGCAAGAGCAACGCACACGGAGCAGACACGCACGGCAAGAGAAGCGAAAGGGGAATGTGAAACGAGGGTCAGCGAAAGAAGACAAGTGGAGAGGGTGAGTGTGAGGGCCACGTGCGGGTCTGAAATGTGCGAACTCAAGAAGGCCGAAAAGGGAAGGAGGAGTCAGTCGGAGGGTGAGGGAGGATAAAACGGAGAATAAATTGAGGAAGGGAGGGAACAGACACGCACACGCGCACACACACAACAAACAAAAAGAAAGCGAAGACCAAGAAGGACCTCAGAGAGAAGAGATGCACCCACGCACACGCGCACAACAAATTACTTTTAGCAGAGGAAAGAGAAAGAGAGAGAGAGAGACGCGCCCACAGCCACCCAGCTCACTCTCAAACGCACACGCGGAAAGGGAAAGAGGGGAGGCAAAGAAGAAGACGAGACTCTATGCGGCAGCTGTAAAGCAAATACCAAATAGTAAAGAGAGGGAACAAGTGAGAAAAGAGTAGAGGGGAGAGCACAAGCGAGAGGGAAACAGTGCGTGTGTGGGTACGAACGAGCCAACGCTGTCGTTTTTGCTGCCGTTTACCCGTCGAGGTGAAATTTTTCCAGCGCTCGTATGCCCGCGCACTTTCGTTTTTTTTTTAGTGTTTGTCGGTGAGAAGTTCAACGTACATGTAATAGAGAAAAGCAGCGAAGTAATAAACGAAAACAAAGAGAGATGAGAGACAAAGCGAAGGAGGGGGGAGCGAGAGAGAGAGAGAGAGAGAGACGCTGTGTGCTCGTGCTTTGAGTTTCTCTTCTTTTTCCTCTCCTTTTACTCCCTCTGCGTCTGTGTGAGTGTGTATCTGCGCTTTTTTTTTGCGTTTGTGATTTGTGTTTTGTCTTCACGGATGCGTTTGTTCTCTTAATTTGCACTTCAGTGAGAATCAACGTCGATCCCCTACTCGGTGCCTTACGTTTCAGGCGTTGCTGATCAACACACGTTATGCTTTGAGGGCTCTTTTCTTTTATTATTTGAAATACTCGCTAGGCGTGGGGAAGGTGTGAGGCCGTGTCTCTTCGTGCTTTGTTTCGAGAAGGGCTTTGACTCCTCCTTTTTTGTGCGATTCCCTCCCCTTCGTCCGCCCCTTTCCTCGCGCGTGATGAACACGTTCTGTTCGCTGGGGGTCTCGTGTTAGGCGCCAGTCGTGCGTGCTCCTGTGCGAGCTGTTGTGATGAGCTTGGCAGAATCGATCAAGTAAGGAGAAGAACGAAAAAAAAGGGGGTGGGGGGAGCGTGCAGGGCAACAACAACAACAACAACAACAACAACAACGATAGAACGAGAACGAAGGGATGGAGCGACCACGCCGCAGCACCAGAAGCGAAGCGCGCACTAAAACACGAGAGTACAGAAGTGGCAGCTAGACGCGTGTGCGTGTGTGCGTGTGCGCGTGTGGGTGTGTGCGCGTGTGCGTGTGCGCGTGTGTGCGCGAAATGTACGAATGGCCTTCGGGTAGTGCTGAGTTCGTTTCTCTGTTTTGTTCTTTTCGGTTATGTCTTCGCTTTTTTTGTTTCTGATTTCCTGTGCGGTGAAGCGTGTGCGAGTGCGAGTGCGAGTGCGAGTGTGTGTGTGTGTGTGTGTGTGTGTATGGCCGCACAGGAGGAGAGAGAGGAGGTAAAGAAATAAAGAGAAGCAGATGATATCTCTCTCGATAGATATAGATATCTATATATAGAGAGAGTGAGAGAGAGAGATGCCTGGGTAACCACCGGAATCTTACGAGTTTAGTGCGCTGACAGCTGCAAACGACAAATCCGCTCAAGCAAACGCAGAGAAAAGGGAGAACAGCGCGAGGAAGGGAAATGAGAAAAGAGAAAAAAAGAGCACGCGCGGAAAGAGATGCGCACAAGAAAACCCTCCACAGAACTGAGGTGAGCGTCCCTCAGAACCTCAATAGGCAAAGCAAGGCAACCACCAGTAAAGAGAAAAGAGCAAAGGAAGCGGGAGTAGACAGGGACAGGAAAACGCGAAAAAGATACGACATCCACAACAGCCGCACCACCACCAAAGTCGCCACCACAGCAGGAAAATGCGCAGCGAGGGGACCAACCTCCACTATAACGAATCAACAGAGAAGAGCGCACCACCAAACATGCAAGAGGAGGCGGAATAAATCGAAAACGTGGAGCCACACGCACACACAAAGTTGGAGAGAGAGGGGGGAGAAAGCGCGCGAAAAGGCCTCGCGGTGAAGAAATTGCACAAGTGGAGGGTAAACACGCAAGACAAACAAGAAGGTGAATCAAAAGCGAAAAGAGGAAAGAAGAGGAAGAGGGAGATGATGATGGTAATGATGATGGCGACGAGAGTTGGGGACGATTATGGTGATTGGGGAAATGCTGATAAGAGAGAGTGTGGGTGACGGAGAGAGGAGATGGATGCCAAAATGAAAGATGATAAAATCCTCACGGAACGAGATCGATCTTCAGGGAAGAAGCACACTGGCGCAAGGAATGGGAAAAAAAAAAGGAATGACCCTAAACACGCATGCACACGTCAGCTGGTCTTCAGGCAAGGAAACGGCGAGAGAGCGAGGGCGGTGGTGGAAGGTGGAGAACTGACGTGTAGAGCTGAAGTGGAACTCGTAACTAAACGAGCGAAGACAAGAAAATAAAAACAAAGCGAGAAAATAAAATATACCGAAAAGAGATGAGCTCGTGACGAGTTGAATAGTGCACACACACACGCACACACACACACACACACACACACACGGATACACGCACGGATACACGCACGGATATGTGTGTGTGGGGGGGGTCGGGGTTGGGGTTGGGGGGAGTGTGGAGTAGTTGGGGAGGAGTGGGTGAAGGGGGGGAGGGCGGAGGGATAGACAACAGCGGCAAGCACAAACGAAAAGGGAAAACGAAAGAAGAAAAGGAAAAGAACACACAAGAGAGGCCAATGCAGTCGGAGCGCAACACACACACACACACGCACGCACACAAACGCGCGTGAGAAACAAGCAGAGGGAACGAGCTGACTTAGGTGACGCAGCTACACTGTTGATGTCCTCTGTTTGATAACGAGAGGATTTCAAGGGCGAGCACAGAGCAACGTGTTATACACCCTTTATTTGGGAGGAGAGGGGGAGGTCTGGGGCTTAATGCGACTCGGTACGTGTGTCTGTGCGTGTGAGCTCTTGTTTGCGTGGCCTCTACAGACCCTTTTCCTCGCCTGTTGGTGTGCAAAGGCGTCTCTGTGCCGTATAGGTGACGGCGATGAACTGCGCCTCAAACTGCAATGAGGGATGGGTGGATGAAGCGACCCTGCGACCGGGTAAGGGGATAAGACACGAGAGGCGCAGCAGGGGCGTCGCGAATAAACCGTAGGAAGAACGAGAGGCAAACGAAGGGAGAGAAGATACTAGAATAGAGTAGAAGGGGGGGAACCAGCAACTTGAGAAAGAACGTCAGAGAGAGGGGAGAGGGATGAACTGCTTCCCGGGTGTGTCGCTGTTGTGTTAGAATAGTAGCTGCAGTGGTGAGATGGGGAGACGAGGAGGTAAGGGGGAAACGACACGGATGGTAAGGTGATATGGAGTGGAAGAGACGGGAACAGGGAAGGGAAGGGAAGGGGAGTGGTGGTGTTTGCTTGCGCACAAGGGGGTATCTGGTGGGTTAGCGTGTGCGGAGGAGGGGGGGGACCGAACAGGTGAGCTTATGTTAGTGCGTTTAAACACGGAATTGGGTAAACGAGAGGGAAAGGGGGGGGAGGGGAAGTGAGCAAAACAAATGTGAGGGGAGAGAATAGAGAGAAGAGAGAGCCGCACTTTTCTCCTTTCGCTTTTCTTGCTGAGTGAAGCTGCCGTGAGGCCCCCTGCGCGCACGCGTGTGTGCGGGGGTGTGTGTGTGTGTGCGGGTGTGTGTGTGTGTGTGTGTGTGTGCGGGGGGAGAGGAGGGTCAGCAAGAGAGAGGAGATGAGTGGCTTTTTTTTTCCTCCCCTACAGAGAGAGAAAGTGTGTATGTGAAGAGTTGGGTCTGTTGGGGAGTTTTTTTTGTTGTTTTGAGGGGAGGCAAAGGAAGACTGTTGATGACGTTGCTGAGAATGATGGGTGGCATGGAGGAGCAAATAGGGTATGGTAAGACAGCGCCAGTACACAATAAGGGGTGCAGCAGAGAGAGTGAAAGAGATGAGTTGGAGGAGGAACGCAGAGGAAGAGAGAAAGGACGGCAGGCTGTGCTTGGCTAACTACACTAATGAAGTGTTCCAGAGACGTCCGCGTGCGTCAAACGCCTACAGGAGGTGGGAAGAAGTCGCCTAGGAGGAGTGCACGCTGGGATGCAACTGGCACCTCCCCTCCCTCGTCAGCGTTACCACCCCAGCCCGCTCTTCACATCCACTCACTCTGTCAGCCTCAGACCAAGGAGGCGAGGGTGGAGCTGTGGCGCCACCTTCCCTCCGCATGCTGTTTGAGTCCGTCGGCGTCGTTGCGATGTCCCACAAGGTTGCAGTAGCAAGCCACGGCGACATAGGCGTGCCTCTTCAGTGAGTGAGCGCACATGCGCGGGTGCTGCGGGAGGAAGAAAAAGATGAGCTTCACACACATCACAGACACCCGCACGCTTCGTTTGTGGTCTGCAGCCTCTGTCCTTCTTGTTTCGCTTACCAAATGGGGTGAAGACTCGTGCTGCGCCGACATTGAGGGGGATACGTGTAGAGACGCATTTGTGCATATCATCAAAACTGACTCGCCGACGTGGCAGACACTGCGATGCTGCTGCATCCCCTCTCTCCTCCCTTTCTCCTCTTTCCCTTCGCTGCCAGTATCACCAGACTGGCAGCGAAGGTGACTGCAAGAGGGAATTTAGTGTGGAGTCATCGTTGCTAGAAGGCTAACGGAGGGGGAGAGGCCGCAGCGCTCGGCAGTTGCACTCGTGAGAGCGAAATGGTATGGCGCCCCCCACAGGAACAACCAATGCAAGACGAAAAGGAAAAAAAGCGCCAGTAGTTTACATACGTGTGGGGGGCAGGGGGGAGGGGAGGGGGGGCTGCCAAGTACCAGAGCGACACGCCGAAGGGGATCGACACTACACGCTGAATCTGGGGAAAAGAGAAGAGACGGAGAGACGGGAAATGGGAAAGAGAGAGGCGGTGGTGTGTGGACCGGATGGGGGAGAACAGAATGTTGAGCTCGTGAGCTGACACGCCTCTTTCTCCTCATCCCCGTCCCCAGCGCCTCCATCTCCATCGTCGAACTCACCCAACGTCGCTTGCATCGCCCACCTCTCTCTCTCTCTCGGTAGTTCGACACACCAACGCGCCACACTCACAGAGAGAGAGAGAGAGGGGAGCAAGACGAGCTGGCATGAAGTCACACACACACACACCAATGCGCACTGAGGTACAGTGTGTACGTGCAGTTGTACATCAGCATCATCATCATCAAAGTCCGCAACTCTCAAGCGTACACGCAAACACGCAGGTGCCGAGGCGTCCGGCGAAGAGAGGAGGAGAAAGGAGGAACAAAACAATGAAAAGACAGAGAAGAGGGGGGAGGATGCCTTTCACCGGTGGCCGATGAGGGGTGAAGGAAGAGGAGGGGTACGGACATCCGTTGGCGCTTTCCGTCCACGGAAACCACCACCACCCCGAAAAACAAAAAACAAAGAAAATATATAGCAAAGCGCGGCGTGTGCGGGGTGCATGATAGGTGCTGCTCGCAGATCAGGAAGGAAGAGGAGGAGGAGGGGGGTCGAGGAATGCGAAAATAGCTCGACAATGGGAGCACACGCACTACACATCGCTGCTTCTGCAAGAACACACACACATCGGCATCCACCGAACTGGGTGTATGTGCATGTGCGTGTGTGGGGGGGGAGGGGGGAGGAGTAGGGGGGGGGCGCTTGTCGTACATATTGGCTTGTATGCCTGTGTGGGCGCGCATGAGTACCCTCGTTGCATCCTCTCAGTACGCCATCACTTCACTGAACGCCTCCACGATGGAGATGTCTTCGTCACGGTCGGCGAAGTGAGCAGCCATAAAGCCCGCCAGGGACTTATCCTTCAAGGGGTCTGACATGGCTTCGATGTCACTCAGTGAAATGACGCGGTCGATGCGGCACTGCACGTACATCTCATCTAGCACGTTCACCATCTCCTGCAGTGTGATGGTGCCATCCTCGATCAGCAGTCCGTAGCGGGAGTAGTAGTCTGCGAGCAGACGAGGGCATACACGCTCCAGGTCGGTGACGAACTCAGTGCTAAGGAACGTCGGCACCGGGATCGCCGCCTTCTCCATCGCCTTGTCTCGGCGGGTGCGGGGGCTGTCAGGGATGATGGAGGCCTTCTTTGCGGGCATCTTTGCGTTCTCCTTATTAAAGAAATCCACCACCATCCTCACCACTGACGCGGGCAGTGAGAACACGCGCGGCGGGTCGGTGGAGTTCTGTGCGGTGTCGGCAGAGGTCACGCTGTCGCCGGCGACGGAGGCATTAGCACTGAAGATGCAGGAGAGCCGGCCGACACTGAAGAGACGCGACCCGTTCCGCATGATCTCCGGCACGTAAGCGGCGTCGCGGTCGGTGTAGAAGTGGTACGAGGGCTTGGCGGCGGAGGGGGGAGCGACGAGAGCTGCCTTGGCGGCCCTGAGGAGGATGGAGATGGAGATCAGAAGCGGGGTCATCTCCGACGCCTTCTCCCCTGCATCCTTGTCCCTGTTCACCTCGACATCCGGCTCAGCGCGCTCGCCCAACTCCCTGCACTCGGACGCATCCTCCGCCATTGCCGCCGAGTGCTCCATCAGGTGCACTGCGCCCTCCACCAGCGCATCTGCGTCGTCGTTCGATATGATGTAATCTCGCAGACGCCAGCGGTGGAGGTCGTCGGGCAGTTGCACAGGACGATACGAATTCTCTCCATCCTTCACGGCGGCGGCGCACACGTTGTACCGCTCGACCGCACGCAGCAGCTGCTTCCAGTTCGCCACTGTGAAGACGTAGGACTCATCGATCGTCTTCTGAGCGCAAGCGCCGATTTCCGACTCGGTCTTGTAGTTCATGTAGATGAGCTGCAAAAATGTGTTGATGCTAATGGTATTGTCGGAGCGCTTGCGAGGGTTCTTAGTGGCGATACGCTCCACGAACTGCTCCTGCAGCACCGGGTATGGGCAGTTAAGGACAAGGGACTTGAGAAGCACCCAGCCTGTGCCGTCCGCATCCATATAATTGAAGAGGTTCTTCATGTGGAAGTAACGGTCCTCGTAGTAGTGCAGGACCCCGTTCAAGTTTCGCTGGCCAAGCTCAGCAATGATGCCAGCCACGTTGGCGCCGACGTGTGTGTTGTACACGTCGAAGAACACCATGTTTAGGTTGTTGCGCATCACACCAATGATGTGCGACGCACTGTACACCGTGACGAGCTCGTTGTCGCTGATATCCACGGACCGTAGGGACGGGTGGTTCTGCAGGATGGCACAGAGCTCAATCACAAAGTCGTCCGACAAGCAACACGAACGCAGACTCAGCTTGCGCATTGAGGTGCTGACGGCGATGATAGGCAGCATCGCCATGCAACCCTTAGTGCCCAACAGGCTCTTCTCCAGGTCCAGTGTGTAGATGTGATGCCACGCCATCGGCTTCTCTGGCAATGCCGCAAAGATCTCGCGCTGCATGTGCACATGGAGTTCGCCGCAGATCTGCTTGTAGCTGTCCCTCGGGGACTTACCTTTAAAACGCGCCAGCGTTTCATCCACACGAGCCATGGTCGTCATTTTCGTCGTTCGAGGGAACAGCAGGAGCACTCTGTAGACGTATCTGAGGCGCACACTTCGTTGGAGGTGCGTATCCCGCAGACAGCGAGAAAGGAGGAGGAGGAGGGAAGGGAGGATCGAAGAGAGTGAAATGAAAAAGGCGAAGGTGTGGGTATGGGTGAGAGTATCTACAGAAGTGAGACTGTTGCCAGGGGAGACGTAAGCTGCTGATGGGTGTGCGTGAGAGGGCAGAGGAGCGAGGAGGGGTAAGTGATCAAGGGTAGATCAACGAGGGAACGAGAGAGGAGGGGTGGGGACAACTGAGTCCATCAGGGAGGGAAAAGACGAGTAAACGTAAAAGAAAGAGAGGCGGTGGGAAGACGGCTACTGCCAAGGCGCCGTGCCTTCTACGCGCCTGTGGGAGAGCCTCTGCGCAGATCTCCATCGCCCCCCCCACCCGGCCCCGGCCCGCCTTCACTCATTCACAGCCGCTAAAAATACAGCCTAACTCCCGGATCGTAGCGATGGCGTTATCCGTCACGCGCATTACGCCCGTGCCTTGCCAATCGTTTTCACGGTTTGTTTGCTTGTTTTTCTCTTCTCATTAATCCGAAACACATCGCCTGCTTGTCTTGCAGGGTTCTTTACTGGGCCACCGTGTCCTGCTGCCCACGCCCGCACCCCACACACGCGTGTGCCTGTCAGGCCTACCATGCACCGTTATGAAGAAATGCGAACGGATCCCCCGGGGGGGGGGGGGGGGCACAGCGGCGCCGCATCAAAGAGGAGAAAGAACAGGCGCCAGAGTCCGCATCGGTCGATGCGCCACGCTAGCAGCACAGAGGGAGAGCAGCAATGTCCCCCAAGTGAAAGGGTGCTGCAACGGCCAGCAGTACCACCAACACCAACGCGGGGACTACATCAATGAGGGGGAGATTTCACTGCCGCTCCCCCTGCCCCGGACACCTGCAAAAGCGCTCGACGCGCCTGCAGCGCTGTCGCCTTCATGAGTCGCTCCGTCTGCTCCACCGATAGGTGCGTCTGCAGACACGTCTCTGGCTCGTATACGAGACTCGCTGGCGGGGCGCAGCTCACCAACAGCCCCGCCTCGGTGCAGCCGTACATCATAGACGCGCGGATCACCTTTTCCATCCAGCGCCGCGCCGTACGCAATGAAATAGGAATCTGAGCGAGACTGGCGCCGCCATGACGATAGGGTTGGCGTTGGCCCCGTGGGTGCTGCGAAGAACGCTGAGAGCTGTGACTGCACTGTGCAATGAAGCAGTCCCGCTCAGCAGCGCCACTGCTGTGCAGAGCATCGGTTGACGAGGATGTAGGCGCTGCCACTACCAGCACGTACTCCCACAGGTACAGCCACAGACGGTAGTAGGGGGCCAGCGACCAAGATGAGTACACCGAGGCCCGACCGGCAGACCAAGGCACATCCGCGGAGGCGGTAGTGCTTTGGCAACCTCTGAGGTACTCGTCCTCGAAGAATGCAGCCCAGGCCTGCAGAGACGCTTGCCGCTGGGCAACAGGGTCCTCTTCGTTGGCAAGGTCCGCCCGCTGTGAGGCGGAGGGGGAGAAGATGTGTCGAGGATCGCCAGTCAGGCGGCTGTCATGCTCCACCAGGGGCCTCTCCTCTAGCTGATCCTCCTCTTCGTCTTCCTCGGCGTCCAAGTCGAGTATCAAGCACTCTTGTCGCTGAAGGGCATCTGCGCCACCTTGTCGGTTGCCGACATCGTAGCCGGAAATCGATATGGCGGCGGTCACATCAGATAGCAGAGCGGCTCCTGTGCAGTATGCCATCACATAGAAGATCTCCGTCACCCCTGGAAGGCTGAGCACTGTGCAGGTGAGCACTGGTGCTGGAGACGGTGACGCTCGCTTAGCCGCCACCGCGTCATGGCCCTCACTGCACGCACCTGCTGAAAAGGAGCCGCCGCCGACCACGACTGCTACAAGCCTCCTTTCGGCAAATATCACGCTGTCCTCGCTGTCGAGCAGCAGCTCCGTAGCGTGGCGGGCCGCTAACACCTGGGCCGCTAGCTCCACAGCGTAGCGCACGCGCAGTACCTCCATGAACTGCGTTATCACTTCCTCCTCGTCGGCAGCCTCTCCTCCCCCTGCCGAAGATCCCACAGGAACAGCAGCAAGCGTGGTCTCAGCTGAGAGCGACCAGGAGGAGAAGGCACGGCGCCGCTGAGCGCAGAAGGGTGCCACCACGGTCTCCTCCACATCCTGCCATGCCGCGTCCACGGCTGCGGAGACGCACTTGACCACTACGCGCGCCATCCACGAACGCTCCTCTTCTTGCGCAGAGGTGGTCCCTTCACGCTCCTCACGGAAGTCAGCAGGCGCAGCGTGCGGGGCATCTGCTGGACCACCAGCGGCGTGGCGCATGGCACGCCCAACGACGGACTCGCCGCCGCTGCAGACGCTACCAACAGAGCTACACGCCAAAGTAGGAGCGAAGAGGTAGCCGAGGGGCGGCATCATCTGTAGAGCTGCTGGTGTGGGGGCAATGTAACCGGCCTCGTAGCGTACCTCCTTACCCTCCACACTCTCGCCGCTGCCCTGCT
Source organism: Leishmania panamensis (assembly GCF_000755165.1). Lineage (NCBI taxonomy): Eukaryota > Euglenozoa > Kinetoplastea > Trypanosomatida > Trypanosomatidae > Leishmania > Leishmania panamensis. The sequence goes on along the minus strand of NC_025870.1, from coordinate 568,710 downwards.
CCCCGGGTTGCAGATGGCGACTGATGTAGCCCACCTCACCAGCGCCGCCACTGCAGTGCTTCTTGCGCTCACATGCTTCGGTGTACCGTTGGGCGGCAAGGTCGGCTACCCACGGTAACTCCGCGCAGTACTGACCAAGGGGTAAAATGCCAGGGACGCGGAGCCACATGGAAGCTTGCTCTGATGCCGCTCCTGTGGCAGAGGGCGTTGGTGCTGTTGGAGAAGCGGTGCCGCTACCTGGTACTTCACCCACAGCTGCCGCAGCTCTCTGTTGTTGGAGAATTTGACTCTTCTCAAAGACGTCCTCCTCCGCGTCCTGCGCCTGCTCCTCCAAGTCGTTCGAATACATGTCCACGTCGCACACATCGATCGGATCTGCCGCTTGCAGGCGACCATGAACCGCAGAGGGTTGTAAGCCAGTGGTTTCGGTGAGAGGCGCCGACGAAGCAGGAGTTGGTGACGATACCCCAGACTGCGGCGCTCTTCCCCTTGCTGGTGTCCGATCGGCTCCCAGTACCCCCGCCTGTGCCTGCCTTACATAGCGGAGGAGGAGCTGCAGTGCAGCTTCGATTGCGTCCTCTGGACCCTCACTGCCACCGCTACCGCTCACATCCGCTTCACGATTGCCTTTGGTAGAGTCCCCGGCAGCTTTGGTGGAGGGGGAGGCCGTGGTGGGGCGCTGGCTGTGGTGCGGACTCGTACCAGCCACCTGCTCCACAACACGTCGGTGCAGCCCGCGCTGACCTCCCGCCACCACCTCGGCCAGAAGCGCACGTAACGCTGCAGCGGACGGGCACAACGGCGCCTGCACGAGGTGTGCCCTAGCCTCCTCAAAGCGGAACGCCTCCCGCAATGTGGCCCACGTCTCCCGTAGTGCCCCCTCGTCAGCGTGCGCCAGAGCAGCTGCTGCTGACCCGCTCAGTGGGCCACCGCGACGGTAGGACCCACCGCCGCTGGAAGCGATAATCGCGCCAGCTCCTGGTGGGTTCGAGCGCCAGTGGCGAATCTGCCGCTGGAGCTGTTGCACCAGCTGTGCGCGGCGTCGTTGCAACTGAATGGCCCGCGTGACAAGCAGCTGCTTCAACAGCGGCGCCAGCACGGTCGACCGCCGCAGCGCCGCCGATTGCAGGAGAAGCTGGCGTGTACCGTCCACCTGCGCGTTCAGCTCCACCGCGCTACTTGCGATTTCCTCCTTTACGAGAGGCAGAACTGTGCCGAAGATGTGTGCTGGAAGGTACTGCTCCAGCTGAGCAAGCCGTTTCACGTCGTCCATGAGACGAACGCTTGGCTCCCCATCCTTCTGCGCGCCTCGCTGCTTCACATACATGACGTCACCTCTCGCTGCAGGTGAGAACAGCCCGCCTATGTTTCGATAGATATGGATGTGTGCGAACGTGGTGGGTGGGGGGGCCTATACTTAGCCGTGTCTATGCGCGTGTATGAGTGGCACGGTGGGGCAGTGAAAACATCGGAAAGGAAGGAGCAAGGAAAGTGGAGAGAGGGGGGAGAGGGGGGAGGAGGAGGAGGAAAAAGCGAGATTGCGTGAGCGAGCGCGCAGGTAAGTGCGAGATGGTCCACAATCGCGATTGCGCGCCGATCTCTCCTCCTTTTTCCTTGCGTTTGTAGGGCCGCGCCTGCGTCGATACTTCAGAGGATAAACAACGCCAACATCGACACCATCGTGATTGCTGCCGCGTGGATGAGCCCCCTCCTACCTCCCACCTTCTCCGCGCCGTGCAGGCGGCGAAGAGAAAGAAAGGTAGGCACACCGCCCAGCACGGATAGTTATGCAGTAGAGATAAGAAAACAACATGCACAAAGCATACGCGACAATGCCACTATCACCGAATGGAGCAACTGTGAAGGAGAAGGGTAGGGGGTGCGCGCATGTGGGCAGGTAGACACGCACGCAGCCTTGCGCTCCATGAAAGCGTGGGAACCTCAGCTGCGCGTGCGCCTGAAGTTTTCTGAAGATGCCACGGTGGAGGCGTCAATGGTAGCCGGACAGGGTGCGAGACGTGGTGTTTTCCGCAGTCATTTTTGCACTGAGCCGGCTCATCTCTCCCAAGCTGCGGATGATTTCATCACGAGACATCTCCAGCACCAAGCCACCCATGATCATCTCCATCAGCACGTACTGCACCTTCTCCGAGTGAAAGATCAAATCCAGTTCGCAGACGTTTTCAAACGTGCGGTCGAGAGACTCGACGAAGACCTGAATGAGGTCGAGAATGGCCAGCTGCGACTCTGACGAGTCCGTCACGAACACAAAGCACAAAGTAGCGTAGCGGCGGTAGATGATGCGGGTGTCAGGGGTGGGCCACTCCTTGAAGTTGTCCACAAAGTTGCAGAGCTCGTCACCTCGGCGGGAGATGGCGCGATGAATGCTGCGCACCAGCTCCTGCTGCTGGGTGAGGGAGATCGTCTTCTCATAGAAGCTCAGCAACCGGATCTTGCCAGCCGTGTTGATGATAAGCACTGCCTTGATCATCACCAGCGCATCACTACGTCTACGGGTGTCAGATAGGGGAGTACGTGCCCTCTTCTCTCTTCTTTCCACCGTGCCGAGATCACCTGCACAAGGTAAGATGACAGCAACAAGCAAAAGTGCGCTTCGCTTATCGAAGCTTCCCTGCTCCGTCACAGGCGTGTGGTGGCGACCCCATTTTCCCATCGCAGGTAGGCAGATATATGAACGCGCGTGCAGTACGGCACCCATGAACGAGGAGAGGGGGGAGGGGGTGAAGCAGCCGCAGCGGCACACCACAACGGACATGCATACGGAGAGAACATAGACCGGAGAAAGAGAGAAATGAGAGAGAGAGAAAATGAAAAGAAGAGAGAGCGGCACGATTAAGGTCCTTCCACACCCCTCAGTGCTTACCGCAAGACACACCATCTCGCGTGCGTACACACGTGCACACATATGCGAGCCGAACGCCCTCGAGACTACTGTGACACACGAAACGTCGCCACTAGTACGGTCTGCTTTGTTTTCTCTTCGCCTCACCCAAAAAGCGCGAGACGCACAGGGGCAGCGTGGCGCACAGCAACGTGGAGAACAACAGAAGATGAAGAGACAGCAGCGAGAAGGTCTCTCACGGGCTGCGGAGCGCTGCAGCGCAGTGGGGTAGAGACGCACAGAACGGGAAAGGAGGGAGAAAGTGAGGGAGAGGCAGAAACAGGTGAGGACCTCCACTCATAGACCACATGGACTTCTCAAGCATCACCGCCAACGACAATGCCCGCACACGCAGGACTCGCGTCTTTTTTCTGTATTTTCAGCAGCCGCAGCAACAAAATAGCGCTCGTCTCGTCGCCCCATTTCTTCCGCCTACTCCGACTCGTCCTCGATGGTGTAGACCTCTTGCCTGTCGCGGTCAGCGCCATTATTACCACCCACCGCCGCGCCATCCTCTCGTTTCGACGGCTGCGACTGCCGCTGCTGATACAGCTTCTGCAGTTGCGGCTGTGGGACAGACCCTGGTGTACTGGACTGAAACAATGGCCCTTCGGAGGAAGAGATCGGTGTCTCAGCACCAGGCGAGAGCAACGTCGAGCCACTGCCGAGCGACTTTCCTCTCGCTGTGTGGTAGGGAAGTGGATGGCTCACAGCATGGCCGGTGTTCGCTGTTGCCGCACCACTGGAATAAACGGTGTCGAGGGCTGGTGACGGAATCGCGGATCGGGAGGGGCCTCCAGCGCCACAAGTTACCAAGTCAGACAGTCGCCCGCTCAGCGGCGTGCGGAACCGCGCATCATTACATAGGCCCATCAAGTAATCCACGCTGTGCATGTCCTTTGCCTCAGGCTGCCGTGATGGAGACGGTGCGTCGCGCACGTGACCCGCCGTCGCCGCCGCTGCAGCTCCTCTACTGCCGTGAGTAAGGCTGCTGGCGGAGAGGTCGCCGAGACCGAGCGCCGTCGATGGGAGCGGTATCGAGGGCGCCTGAGTAAGCTCGTCGGAGCCGAGCAGCACCACGCCGTTACTACTCCTCTGCCCCTCACCAGTCTCTACCCCGCCTCCACTGAGAGCCTGAGGAACGCTTTGACCGTTGAAGAAGTACGCGTGGCGTTGCTGATGTTGCTGCGTAGGAATAGGGCTGCTCCCAATCAGCAGTTCGCTGTTATCAGTGGCGTGTGAAGCGCCAGCGTGACTACCGCTTCGAAGTGTGTCTGCCAGGCTAGGGTCACCGGACGCCAAGGCATGAGAATACACCGTCTGGGCCATCATCGTGAACGGCTGCTGAGGCACTTGTGGACGCGGTCGCTGGCCCATGGGAAGCCCTGAGCCGGCCAGGAGCACCGAGGCAGATGTAGAGGGCGCGCTGGGAGAAAACAGATGGCCGTTTCCACCGGCGGTGTTGTTGTGGGGTGGAGGCGGCGGCGGCGGCGCTGGAGGGCCCCATGATATACCAGCAGCAGCAACAGCAACAGTGGAAGGCGGCGCCTGCCACGCAGGCGGCTCCGGAAAGAGAGGCACGGAGAACTGCGGCATGGGAGGAGTAGGGGGAGGATGCGGCTCGTGCGGCGGTAGAGCGGCTGCTACAGCGGAGGCAGCCGTGAGAATCGTGTTGTCATGTGCATTGGCGACCGATGGGTCACACGTGAGTTGGTCGTAAATATCCGCAATACGGTTCGCTGCGGCAGCGGCATTTGCTTGCGGTGGAAGTGGCGGTGCACCTTCGCACCCCACTGGGCCCTGCAGAGATAGCCATGGGGAGGATGGCCTAACGTTGACGCTGATGGGCACCGCCGCGGGAGCGGCAGCCGTCGTCGACGAAAAAGTAAACGTGGTGCGCCGCTGTCGCTGCTGGTCGCCGACGGTTCCTGGCAGCTTCACACCGCTGCCGCCGTCGCGCGATGGGGTTCCGGCGGACGAAGAGATCGATGCACGCGCCTTCTCGGGTGTGGCTGTATCCAGCAGCATCGGGCGCTGTGCTGGCTGATAGGTTGCAAGGGCGTTTGTCGATGCCGCCTCGATGGACATTCCACCTACAAATCCAGGCGTGGCTGTGCTTGGAAGTCGGTCGCCATCACCACTGCACCCCCCCTCCCCGTCATTATCAACGATCAACTCACCAGCGGAGGCGTTTGCGCGGCCGAGGCGATTGCGCGGCCGCACCACCGTCTTCATGTCCTTCACCTCCGCTGACTCCGCTTCTGACAACTCCTCGACATCGCCAATGTGGAGGTAGCGGAAATGACGGTACACCCGCAGAATGTCAGCCCCGTACCGCTTCACCTTGCTCTTGCCCATCCCCTCCAGGTCAATGAGGTCGGCAACGCTGCCCCAGCCTGGAATAGCGAGCGTCTCGGTCAGCCGCAGAATCGTGCTCTTGGGCATCACGTTGTAGCTGCGACACCCCACCGCCTGGCTCACGAGGGTCTGCACGAGCCGATCCATCTCCTCCTGCAGAAGCACCTTCAGGCGCTCCAGCCGCGCCGCAGGAACAGTCGACGCCGGAGTCGCGGCTGTAGCAGCGCTCCTTAAGCCTCTCTGAGCCAGGACCGCTCGCTGGTCGACCGCGTCACCGCGAGTGCGCTTCCGCGGCGGCTGATGCACTTGCGCCTGGGCTTGTGTGTCCTCCGACAGCGTCGAGATGATGCCGTCCTGCGACCCACCCGTCGATAGCGTGCGCTGCCGGCGTCCAGCATCGGCTAATGCTGCCCCGGCCCCATCGCGCTGCGGCGTCGTCGCACTGGAGATGTTGAATGGGGTGGCAACGCTGCTGCTGCTGCTTTCGTCGTTGATGAAGGACGCCATGCTGTTCGATAATGCAGAGTCTTCCTCGATGGATGAGATCACACCTTCGTCGCCATCGGTGCTGCCGTCTGCCTCGTCCAGTACGTACCCACCGCCACGGCGCCCCTTCAGCGGTTTCGGCTTGCGCTTCTTCGCGTCTTGCGCAGCCAATAAACCTCGTGTGCCGCTACCATCGCCCACGGCTGCCTGTCTTCGGGTACCGTCAAACAGCTCGAAGAGGGGAAGGTCGTCCTTGGAGATGGCGCCAGAAACAGCACTGACCACAGCATCACGCCGCTTGCCGCCGCCTTCGACGGCCAGCGCGGCAGTGGTAGCAACTGCAGCAATCCTACCGGGGGAAAAAGTCTCCGGCGCTGCAGACACCGCGTCGAAGATGGCGTCTCCTCTGTCGCTGCGAGTCTTCTCTCCTCGCAGACGCACCGTTACGACCCGGTGTTCAGCCTTGATGTCACAGTGGAGCTGCTGTGCTGTTGGGGTTCCGCCAAGCTCCACAAAGGCGCAGACGGCGAAGTCATTGATGCTGTCCAGCCGCTCCTCGAACAGTCCAAGCTGCATCCCCTCCAGCAGCGTGCGTTCTAGGAGTACCTTGGACTGCTTGGCGCCGCCCTTGTACTCCGCCGGCGTTCCCTTCACGCGCATGCGCATCTCCACCGCGCGCCCCATATCCGAGACAGAGCCGCGGTAAACGCCAATCAGCTGCTTCGACGTCATTGCGCCGAGGCGCAGGACGATGGCGTACAGGTCAAGCAGAATGTTGCTCACATTCACCTCCTTCACTGTCCAGCCCTCTGCCAGCTTGCTGGCACAGTTGTCACACAGCTGTGTGACGGCAGACGCTGATGCGACCGACGTCGGTGGCAGCGCGGGCACCGCACCGCCGCCAGCGGCGGCACGCTGTGTAAGGCAGAAATGGACGTCAACCTGCTCACCAAAGTGGTGCAGCTGCTGACGCCGGCGACAGTCGACGTCGTTGAGGGTGTATGCCAGCATACGATGCAGCGATGTGAGCGACGCGCGCCAGTCCTTCGAGCCGTGGATCAGCCTCTCCTGGCGCTGGCGATCCGTGGTGGTGCTCAGCAGCACGCACTCCGACGGCAAACCATCACGTCCGGCGCGGCCGCTTTCCTGGTAGTACCCCTCGATGGACTTTGGCATAGCCGCGTGCACGACGTAGCGGACATCTGGCTTGTTGATGCCCATCCCAAAGGCAATCGTGGCGCAAATCACTTGCAGCTCATCACGTGTCCATCGCTCCTGCCGCTCGTTCTTCGACGCCGCCTCGGAGTGGTAGTAGGAGGCCTTGATGCCCCTGCGTACGAGTGCCGCCGCCATCTCCTCGCAGTCCTTGCGCGACAGGCAGTACACGATGCCGCACCACGACGGCGAGAATCGGTGCAGTATGAGGTCCTCAACAACCGAGACCACCTGCTTGCCTCGCACGTGCTGCACCGAGTACTTGAGATTGGCTCGGTTGAAGGAGCCCTTGAAGATGATGGCGTTGCGAAGGGCAAGAGTCTTGATCACATCCTGCTGCACGACATCCGTCGCTGTGGCGGTCAGTGCCGTGATGGGCGTCCGTGGAAACTGCCGCTTCAACACTGAGAGCTTACGGTAATCTGGCCGGAAGTCGTGGCCCCACTGTGACACGCAGTGCGCCTCGTCAATCACAAAGCGGCAGAGCAACCCCTTGTCGGTGAGCCTCTGCAACGTGCCAACAAAGTGGTCGCTGCGACCAAAGTACTCCGGCGTCACGTACACGAGCGTGTGCACGACGTGGCCGGAGGCCCATTCCTGGAAGAGGCTGCGGCGAGCAGCGTCGTTGGTCTGCCCGGTGAGGGCCATGGCGGGGATGTCATTTGCGATCAGCGCGTACACCTGATCTTGAATAAGCGAGATAAGCGGCGACACGACTACGGTGACCTGGGCCGGGTTGGGCATCAGCGCAGGAAGTTGGTAGCACAAAGACTTGCCGCCACCGGTCGGCAGTAGCACAAAAACATCGCGGCCGTCCATGCACGCGTTCATGATCTCGAGCTGACAGAAGCGGTAGTCGTGCAAGCCGAACACCTCGCGCATCATGCGCCGAAGCTCCGTCGACCACGGGAAGCGCTCGCCTCCATACTGGTGCGTGGGGTTGATGGGGAGCTCGACATGCGCGGTGCGAGACAGAGCATCGCGCGACAGCGCCTCCGGGTCCATCTGCTGCTCGTAAACCTCCCACGAGAAGCCTTTTCGAGCTGAGGGAATCGAGTACTCGGCACTGCTGAAGCTCGGCGAGCCACCGTTGACGCTGGTGTCCCACTGACCCGTCAACGCCGGGGAACAGTCACCGATGCCGCTGTGGTTTACGCTGTGCTCGGTCATGGTGGTGAGCCAGCCACCATGTGGTGGTGCACCCGCAGCACCTGCTGGTGTAGCGGTGCCGCTTGACGGCGCAGCGGGCCAAGGCAACGGTATAGTGCTCTGCATCAGTGGGTCTCGCTGCTCGCTGCCGCCGGGGTAGCCCATAGCTCCAGTGCTGCTGCCGATACCTGGGCCGTACGCGCTGCTGTAGTTCGCACAGCCGAGACCAATCACCGATGGGCTGTGCGGTAACTGCACGAGCGAGGACGGCATGGAGGAGAGGGAGGGCGGCGTCGAGGTGGAGAGGGGCCTGTTCAGCAGCGTCGCTTGGGTGACGCGGAAACGGGCGAACCGCTGTTCGAGCTCTGCAATGCGCACATCCAGCTGTTGCAGCTCGTCCGAGGGGTCGTGCTCTTCGTCCTCGAGGAGCACGAGGTCATCGCGGTGGTGTTGCGCCTCACGAAGCTGCTTGGCGACGAGTCGCATCTCTGCCTTTACGTCCTGTAACGTCAGCGGTGACGGCGCCATGCACGGAGCGGCGAGAGCTGAAGAAGCAGCCGGGGGGACCATGGAGCATCCACCTCTGGACGCAGCAGGGGGTGGCATGGTAGGAAGCAAGGAAGACGAGCAAACAGCAGTAGTACCGCCAGCGGGACTCGACCCAACCAGCTCACCGACGCCTGAGTTTCGGAGAGAGGAGATGGGAAATGACGCGGCAGTGGCGGGCATAATTGAGCTCCGCGTTGTTACTCTTTGCTGCCGCACCCCTGGCGCAGCAGCGGGTGAGTGTGTCAAAGACGGCGGTGGAGGAGGCGCGTAGGAGGCGACGGAGAAGTTGCTGTTGTTGTTGTTGTTGGCAGTACTGCTGCCGCCACTGTTCAGGTTGCCGCAGCCGCCATCACCAATACTGCCGCCGAGAGCCGGATATAAGCGGGCCGGAGGGGGCGCCGGGACAATATTGGTGCAATGGAGGCAGTACTGCTGATATACAGCCTGGTATTCCGCCAAGGGAGGCGCCGTGTCTCGGGCGGCACGCATCGCCACATCCTGGGGGGTGCCCTGATCTGGGTGTGTTTGACTCCATGCGCCGCTGTTATTGCCATTGCTGCGACTCCCCACACCGCCTTCGAGGCTGCGTTGCACGGCAGAGGTGAGAGCCGATAACCACTCAGACTCGTTTGTGAGGTACGGTGGGGACATGCGAGAAGCGAGAGCGGGGTAGATAGTCGCGCTGCTGCTACTGACGCGATTGCCATTGTTGTCCAAGTTACCTGCAGCTGCTGCTGAAGTCGACGCGGATGACAGTGACGTTGATGTAGGCATCCTCGATGCGCGATGGCTAATATGTGGGAGCAAAGAGGGAAACGGGAAAGAGAGAGAAACGGGAGTGCGCTCCCGGACGCGTGTGCGTGCGTGGGTACAAGGAGAAGAAGGTGAGAAGAGAAGAAAATGGAAAGGGTGGAACTGTGCTGTCGGCCGGGGTCTGTCTTTTGGGGTGTGCAGTGTGTGTGTGGGTGTGAGTGTGCATTCGTGCTCGTGCGCAGTGCAAAGGAGCTCCGGAGTGGAAGAGTGTCCTCTGTGGCAGCCAGAGTGAGTCGATCATGCACAGAAAGACCCGCGAGTGTGAGAACAGCAGGTGCGTGCCGAGTGTGTCTGCAAGTCGTGGACACGCCTACCGCAGCCCTGAGGAGCTTCTGGTCCTATACAAGCGCTGGACTGTGCGTGCGTGCGGGTGAGAAAGCGTGTCCACGTGCGTGACGTGTGCATTTCGAAGCGCAGGTGAGTATGTCAGTGTATTCCATCGGATAGGTTCTATAGGCTGAGGACGTCTCACTATGAGCGCGGGAGAGCCGGCGTGTGGGCGCGCGCTCACGCCTCAAGTAAATGTGTGGATCGTATTGCGTCTGTATGTCTGCGTCTCGCTGGAACGTGCATGAGAAGCCTTCGCTAGGAGAGTTGGCGATAGAAACGGGGAGGGGGGAGGGAGGTGGAGACTGAGACTGACACTGGGAAGGCACGAGGCGATCACGCAGGAGACGCCAAGAAAGAGAGAGAGGAGAGAGACAGAGAAAAAAATATGGACTGGGCTGTGCCTTGTGGGGGTGTGGGAATGGGCTGGGGAGAGGGAAGAGCGGTTCGCCTTTACCTACTTTGTGGTGGTGGTGGTGGTTGCCGTCGTCTGCGTTGCTGTACACGTGTGCGTGGCGCCGCGGACCACAGAGCGTAGGCCTCTGCGAGACAACCCTGCGAAGCGTCGAGCGATCAACGACAACGTGCGCGTGTAAAGCTATGAAAGAGAAAAGAGGGGAGAGGGAAGAGCGGACAAGTGAAGCATCGCTTGGGAAGGGAGAGAGGAAAAGGGGGGGTGAGTACAGTCACCATCTACACGCACACACACACACATAAACGCAGGCATACAGACACGCGTTGAGAGGGATGATCGGCGGGGGGGGTACACTGCTGTGCTCGAAGGATGGCCACAAAAGTGTGTCGGGGAAGTGTGTGTCTCCATGCATGACGCAGATGCCCGCCACCAGGTGGCAAAGAAGAGAGCGCTGCTGCACTGAGAAATCGAAGAGGGCTGCATCGCACACCAAACAGATTCTCAGAATGCACTCTCGCACAAGGCCACATCTCTCCACTTCCGTGAGTGACACGCAGACCCGGACAGGCGCAGGCACTCTTACGTAGAGCTACTTTGCCGTACCTCGCAGCTGTACAGCTCCCAGCTGCACCGGCTGAGCAGACACACACACACGCTCGCACATCAGCGATGATAGCACGCTTCGACTCAGGAATAAAACACCAACAAAAAAAGCGCACAGGTGGACACCCCCCCCCCTCACTCGCTGATACGCACGCACCACTGCTGTGTTACTCACATCAATAGTAGTCCTTGGCGAGCAAGAACTCGGTGAGCAGCACGTACACCTTCTTCTGAGCCGTGGTGAGGCGCTGAATGTCGGGGTCGGCGTCACACGCCTCCTGGCCGCGTCGTCGAAGCTCTCGCCAAAACCGCAGCATTGTGCCGTACTTGGAAGCGAGCAGCGACGCGAGCGCGGCCGAGCAGCCGCGGACGCACATAAGCATGCGCAGAAATGCCGTCTTGGCGCGCAGGCGCCGCTGCAGAGCGCTCACGGACTGCAGACACGTATTGGTGGGAGTCAACTCTAACAGCGATACGGCGGCTGACATGCACGCCTTTGATGAATCACCACCTGCGTTGCGGCAGCCGAGGGTACCAAAACAGGCGTCTCCTCCGCCAATGCGTGCAACGCACTGAGCGGATGGGTGCTGCGCCGCGCCCCTGGCTGCAACACAGACATCAGTACCACTCAGCATAGCGCCATCGCCCTCGCCAGCGCACCGACGACGAAAACGATAACCGGCCAGCTGCCGCGCTACTTGAGTCGCAAGCAGCCTCAGAAACTGCACAGACTCTGTCGTACTACGGGTGCGTACCACCATCCAGCCCTTCCCGTGGAGGCCCAATGAAGCACACGCCGAGTCGACGCGTTGACGCGCACTCTCTGCCGGCGATGACAGAGCGGGTGATGAGCTGCGACAGCCTTTCTGGGCGCCACTTCCGGTACCGCCACCGCCTTGACAGTAGCGCTGACCGCCACGAGAGAAACTGCTGCCGCCCCCGCCCGCAACGTCTGCTCCCTCGATCAGCCACACAACCAAGCGAAACGGCGATGCTGCAAGCAATCGCCGTTGCTCCGCGTATCGTGTGCCCTTCACGCTCGCATCCAGGTCTGCGGACGTCTTGCGCTCCACAACGAGGGAACACACGTGGCTGAGAACCGGCGCAGCACCCTCTGTAGTGGCAGAGTCGCTCAGCACTCCGGCACCCGCATCCGTACTCGCTGCAACGCCACACACATGCATCGCAGCGGCCTCCTCGGGCGACAGCTCCACGGACAACATGAAGTCGCCGGCCGGCAGCATCATCGATGTACACGGCACATGCTGCTTGCGGAAGACGTCTAGCATGCCCTCATGCTGGCGCCTGCCGCCACGATGCGCGCTAGCACGCTCTCGGAAGTCCACCAACCACTGCCAGCGTACGCGGCCCATCTCGCCCGTGAGTTCAGCCTGCTGCGCTCGCTCAGCTGCCACGGAGGCGGGTGAGTTTGCGGCGCAGAGAGTGCCAGGCGCTGTGGGTGGCGTCTGTGGCTTTCGAGAGGCGAAATCGTGAAGGAACTGCGTAGGGGATGGAACGAGATGACCACGCTGACCCGCAGCCATACCTGTAGGAGAGGCAGATGCCGCAGCGGGCTCCCCTGCAGCGGCCGTAGCCGTCCGCGTCGCCGGCGCAGTCACTGCCTCAGAAGTGCATGTCCGCGTCTGACCGGCTGCCACCGCGGCAGCAGATGCGAGCAAGGCTGAACCGGACGACTGCGATGGACTGCGGTAGCGGAAGACCGTCCGTGGAGGAGAACTGATAAAACGAGAAGTGCCAACTCCGTTCACTTGTCTGGTTGCACCAGAGCCACGCGACACATGGGGTAAAGGAGACATCTTCGCTGCTGCCGCCGCCAGCGGGGCACGAAAGTCACTCGGCGGCGGCGACGCGGATGTGTAGTGAAGATGGAGGCGCTGCTGCAGGGTTGCCTTCGAGCCTGTGCTCAGCAGTCCGAGTCGCGCACACGTGTTCCTGAGGTCCTTCACGCTAGAGATGAGCACATGTTCCCCACTACTGCTGTCACCAGCACTATAGGAGAAGTCTGTCTCAGCGCATATACCCATAACTGGGTCCAGACGCATCAGGGCCGTAGTGGGCGACCTTGTCGTAGCCAAAGATGTGATCATCTGACCTCTTTGCGCAGAAATTGAAGCAAATTCGTCAGCATCGACATGCACAGCAAACGTCCCCAGTATCGAGGTCGTCTCGGTAAGGGATGGCCTCGCACCGCAGTTGCTTTCCGCCAAGGCGATTCCGTCATCCTCTGTCTCCATATTCAGTTCAGCGCCGGTAACCCTTGTAGTTTCCGTGAGCCGCGCCCGTGGACACACCAGCCGACCAGCAAGCTCTGGCGGCCGCGATGCGCTCTGCTCCACCCCAAGCAGCAGGTCAAGCAGATTATCGTTCTCAGCAACGCGTCTCTGCAACACATCCGCTGTCTCGCACGGCGTTGTTGGAGAGGCCCATGAGAGCAATGACGCGATTGAGTCGGGTGATGGGTTTGTGCGGAGGGGGTCCTGCGCGCCTGCCGTGGTGACGGTCGGCGGTGGACCGTCCTTTGAGCCCGCTGTCGCCTTGCCTCTGCTATGGATGCCGGCACGACGACAAGGCGTGGAAGTCATGGCCTCAGCACTCGTCGGCGAAGCTGACGAGGCCGTCGCAGTGCGAGTGCGCTTTCGATTTCGGCCTCCGTCCGCCGCCAAGCCGTGGCACCACGCATCCATCACCGTCCACGGGGAAGCCAGTGTTCCAGCAAAGGAAATGCTGCCGCCATCCGGTGCGGAAACGTCGACAGCGGTGACAGCTGAGAGAGTGCACGGCTCGCCATGCCGGCCTTTCCCAGCCGAACGCCACGAGGACGTAATACCCCCGGCAGGAAGAGCAAGAGAGGAGGGGCCAGTCGCGTGACGACTCGGCTGCAAGCGCGGCACCACAGCGCGCTGCCCTAGCTGATGATCACTGACCGCGCCGCCGCAGCGCCCGGGAAGCCCTCGCAGCGCAGCACGAAACGACGGATCTGCACAAAAGCGAAAGGGAGAGAAGGCCGCCCACGGTGGCGGGGGAGGTGGCTGCGATCTTCTCGCCAAGTCCGCCGCTGTCGGCAAAGAGGCGTGCGGGTCCTCCTCCGTCGCCGCAGCCTGCGAGGGAAGAGGAGGCGCCGAGGTCTCTGACGCTGATAGGGGAGCCCAGAATTGGTGTATCGCAGCTATCAGATCACTGGAAACATCCTGCGCTGGGTCACTGAAACGCACGTACCCTTCCTCAGGCAGCGATGCAGTCGACGTCTGAATCCTTATTGGCGAAGCAAATACATCCGCTGCTGGCTCTGATGGCACTTCTGAAGGGGGTTGCGAAGGAGAGCGGACTGACAGCTGGTGCGCCTGCCGTTGCTGCTCTGACCCGGCAATATCGTGCGCAGTGGCAGCCGAGACGACTGGTAGAGGATACCGTGCGAGTGCGTTGAGGAACGCCGCACTCGTCACGAGTTGTGGCTGTGGCAGCTGAGAAAATTTTTGGAGGAGGTGCTTACAGAGACACGCATTGACTGAGATGCCCTCTGACGCCGCTACGGCATCGTCTGCAGCTCCGGCACAAGGAGAAGCTGGCGCATGTGATTGGGATTCCGCCATTGGGGGAGGGGTGCAGTGGTCTATGAAGGTATGCCTCGGTATGCTCTACTGTATGAAGTCCGTGTCTATCGGTGATAACAAGAGATGGGGGCGGGGGAGGAGTCGATAATATGGCAAAGCAGATAAGAGAAGGAAGTGGGTGAGGGCTGCTACATTGGTGAGGAATGGAGCAGAAAAGAATGGAGAAGTGTGTCACATCCACCCAGCCGCTGCACTTACGATTCCCAACATGACCTCTGTGTGTGGTGGGGGGGGGGGGGGGACGAGGGGGGGCGTGTGCTGGCGCTCTGCTACCCCACGTTCTCGGTGTTGTCAATACGCATAAAGAGGACGGGGAGACTCAGACATGCAGAAGGGGGGAGGAAAAGGGGGGCGAACGCGTTTGCGTGTGCAGGGGAGGGTAGACGGAGAGAAAGAGGAACGGAAAGGGTGATGAGGAGAAAAGGGTCTAGGGAAGACAGGTGGGGAGGAATATCATCATCACAGTCGCAGTGCTCCTGTCCGGTGGCTTGGATGGAAAGCAAAGGGAGTCTCTCTACACCACCACCGACATCACCGAGAGTGTATACACGCGCCTAGAAGAACACTTGGGCTGCGGCACGCGCGAGAGAGAACGGCAGACAGACAGACAGACAGACAGGGAAGGAAGAAGAGGGAGAAGGAAGGATAAGCACGTCATCTGGGGTGCCCCTCCGCAACACGCACGCGTACACACACGCTGTTTTACGGCAGACTTACACTGCCACCACCCTCTACCTCGTCATCCCTACGCAACATCACGCCTCCCCCTCCCGCTTCACTTCATTAGCTGAAGAAGTGGAGAGAGAAAGAGGCAGGGCTGGGCCACCTGCCCTCTGTTATTCTCTGTCGCTCTACCCCCCCCTCCCCCCTTCCTCCCACCACCTTTGTACTTCATGCACTGAGTGTGTAAAGCCACGTCACGATTTCCTCTTTTATTGATGAGGCACACACACACACACACAACTCATCAACAAACGCACAAAAGGCTTCTTGAAAGGAGGGAAGAGGCGCACACTCGTGTGCCCTTCTCGCATTCGCGTCTGTGTCTCCAAAACTCGCACCCCGCTCCGTACTGGGATTCAGCCGGACTGCCTTTTCCTTTCATCGTCCCTCGCGCGTCTTCTTTCCCTGCCCCCTTCGCTTGCAAGGGTGTGTGGGTGTGTGTGGGCGTGCGTACAACAACTTATCCGAATTTCGAGGCGGTGGCTCCCCTTTGGCCTTTTCTTATCCACCGCTTTCTTTGCTTTATTCCACTGCTTAGCACAAACTAAAAAAACAGCACAGAGACCCACACACACACACGGCGACCTCATTGCCCCTGTTGAGCTGCGAACTTTCGCGAATGTGAGAAAGCTCGGCAAGCGCACGCGTGTGTCGGTGTGTGGAGGAAGCGGGAGAGGGGCCGCACGATTAGGAATGGGGGGTGTGGGCGAGTGAGCCTCACACGCGCGGCAGAGCCGTCCACCGCGCCGCGCCTAGACGCGCTCGCCCTTCAGCCCGTCCTTCCAGAAGTAGAACTTCGGCGTCTCGCCATCCCAGCGGCACAGCACGATCATGCCGTTGTCCGGGTCCTCGTCATTGCCCTCCGGGATGAAGAACTGGTAGTCGTCGATGTCCTTCAGCACCTTCTTCACGAACGCCGCAGCATTCGCCTGGAACGCCTTCTTCTCCGCCTCGTCCTCGATCTTCTCCAGCAGCTGCTTCATGTAGCTGCGGATGTGCGCCATGTACGACGCCTTGTCGTACGACGTCTCGGTGTACCGGTTGTTGTGCACCACATCCACCACGCGCTCCTTGCCCTCCGCAACATCGCCCGTCGCGCCCTCCGCAGCGTCCTCGTCCACGTTGGCAGAGATACCGTAGTCCTCGCCACCAACGTCGATGTAGCGGCCGACCACCACGTACACGATGTCGCCCTCCACCTCGAACGGGCGGTCGTTGTCGCACACAACCTCGGCGCCGGTCAGCACGTCCTTGAAGATCTTCATGATGATGAGCGCGAGAGAAGGTGAGCGATGAAGGATGTGTGGAGCTTAACTAACAGGTGAGTTGAGCTGCGCACCGGAAGAGGGGGAGCACACGGGCACAGGGAGCACACGAGAGAGGGTGGTCGGGCGTGTGGGTATGTGAGGGGGAGGAAAGGGGGGAGGTCATCGCACAAGCGCGATCAGGTGTTCGACAAAGGTGGATGGAAGTCGAGAGAAGACGCAGGCGAAATGGTGAAACAAACAGACGAGTAGAAAAGGGCGAGAGCCATTCGCCGCCACCCACACACAAGGGGGGGCTCACCGAC
This sequence comes from Leishmania panamensis, assembly GCF_000755165.1. Lineage (NCBI taxonomy): Eukaryota > Euglenozoa > Kinetoplastea > Trypanosomatida > Trypanosomatidae > Leishmania > Leishmania panamensis. The sequence continues at coordinate 551,968 of NC_025870.1, read as the reverse complement.
AGACACAAACACTTTTTTGGTGATTGTCTGTGCATGTTTGGTCTGCTTGGTCTGGTGCTAGACGGAAGACAGCGCCACCATGCACCACCACTCCCTGTGTGCTACGAGAGAAAGGACAAAAGAAAGGCAGAAGTCAGCCTATGAAGGCGCAGGCATGGTGTACTCTCGCGCTAGGCTTTTCCCCTCTCCTCCTTTCCATCGCTACTCTCATCCTCCAAGAAGAGTGGGTGCCACTGTCATCTGCCGCGGCAAGCGCACACGCGTGTATAGGTCCACATGAACACCCCGCGCGCACCGGCGTCTGTCAGCAAGGCCTCCAGCCTCAACGCCAAGCGCTCTGGCTGCGATGGTGGTGAATTGTTTCCCCCTCCATTGGCACCCTGCGGCCCGCTCCTCGTCGAGATTTGCTTCTTGTCGTTAAGAGAGTTCGTGACACGCGCACGTGCGTGTAAACACACGCGCTCCGCGCACCGATGGCGCTTCTTAAGACATGAACGAATCATATATGTAAAACAACCACACAAACAACGTGTGGAGGAGTGAGAGAGGGGAAGAGGTGGGGAAGAGAGCATACGTCCACACAGGGAAGGGTGAGTGAGTGAGTGAGTGGGCTATCTCCCACGACTTCCACCACCACCACCACCACCACCACCCAGACACCCACCTGTCTCTCTCCTTAACCGTCTCCGCACTTGAGAAAACATTAGAGGGACAAAAAGCGCAAGGAAGTCAACTAGGGGCCGCAGACGTCCACTTTATGGGTGTGTGTGTGTGTGTCCCTGCGTAGTTCCGCTAGTTGAGTAAAGAAAGAGAAGAGGAGACGTCTGGAGGACGCGGGAGAGGGGG
>NC_025870.1:489710-550549 GCF_000755165.1 Leishmania panamensis | reverse complement strand
AGAAGAGGGGGAGCACACGGGCACAGGGAGCACACGAGAGAGGGTGGTCGGGCGTGTGGGTATGTGAGGGGGAGAGAGAATGAGACGTGTGAAGGGTGCAGAGAGGGGGAGAGGGGAGGAACAACTACCGAAAAGACGTCATCAAAGACGGCAAGTATGAAGAGACAAGAGGGATGGGGCGAGGGTGTACAAAAGGCACGTCGGTGCCCCCGAGTGGTTGGGGAAGGGGAGGGAGAAGTACACACACACACACAGATAGATATAGAGAGTGATAGAGATATAAGCACACGATGTGTTAATGGTGTTTGACGCCCCTTTCTCGCCCGTTCGCTTTCACCTCACCCTCAAGTCGAATGAACCACAGTAGAGGTACCCATACAGACGAAGCTGAGAGGGATCTACGGGGGGGGGGGGCAGTGATGACAAAGTAAATCGCCTCCCCACCCCCACCCCACCCTCTAATCGCCTCCGCATGCTCCAGGCACACGGGCATGGGGGGGGGGATTTCCTTACCCAATCTCATTTTTTCTTTCATGAGGCCCCCCTCTCGCGTATGCCGGTGGCTATGGCTGTGCTGTGAGCGCATGTTCTTCTTGCTCGCACTGAACTGACTTGACACTTAGCGGTTAACACTTCACATCCCAACAAAATTAACATCATCATCATCATCTCACCACCACCGCCACCGCCCAGAATCATCATCGCTTTTTCCGTGCCTCTCTCCTCCCACCGTACCGCTATCGATGTCTCTCGCACATATGCGCATGCCTCCAGTGAAGGTGATCTCGCCCCCCCCTTCCCCGATATACCAAACACAAAGTTGGAAGGGGTAGGCCAGCGAGCCAGAACATGGCCCGCGCATGCGCAGTGACACACCACATCTGAGCAAGCTCACAGAGATGGGGGTGCAGTGACTTGTAGAAGCGCGCAAGTGGAAAGCCGCCACATCACCAAGACTGGCGTAGCACAAGAGACACTCCCTACATGCCTGCTGCCACGCACGCTTGCAAAGCGACCCCCATGTGTACTTCGGAGCAGTGTGTGTGTGTGGTTTGTCTGCCGGCGCCACAGCAGTAGCAAATCGGGGAGAGAACGAAAAAGAGGGAGCGGAGAGAGGAGTGGAGGAGGGAAACAAGGCCTGAAGCGGTGTAGAGAGGGGGGGCGAGGTGAGCGGAACCTGCCCATCGGGGCCGCTCTTAATCGTCAGGATGATAACTTCATCTTTAACTCACGCAGGCACCATTTTCCCGCTATGCACAGGAAAATCACGTGTCGTTCACTCCGCCCGCCCCTTACCGAAAGATGTCGTGGATGTCGGAGGTGATGGTGTATACCAGCGGCGCACCGGACGAGCCACCTGCACCCAAGATGTGTGGCGAGTTGGGGTGAAAGCTCAGTGACAGTACCGATCCCGTCTTGTAGCTGCGCGAGACGACCATCTTTGGAGCGACACTGCTGTCTCTCCCATCCCACAGCGCAATCTCACCCTCTTTGCCACCCGTCGCGAACAGGCCTGGCACCTGCCGAGAGCAGCTAAACGTCAGGTCCGCCTGGTGCGGCTGCAACTGCCAGAGAGGGATGACTGGGCAGTGGCCCGCTTTGCTGCTCGCCATGCGCGTGTCGAACGCAGCCCAGTGGCCCTCGCTCGTCGACGCCATCACCACAGGGACTGATGCTGCGGCTGCACTAGCCGAGGGAACAAACTCAACGTGCTCGATGACCCCTGGCAGTCCGTAGCGCTGCGCCGTCTGGTCCGGCTGGCGGCAATCACGAAGCACCATGCTCGCATCGAAGCCACCGGAGAGCAGTAAGTTCGCCTCTGTCGCATGCCAGTCAAGCGATTGGACCTTTTCTGGCTCGCTGTACGTACCGAGGCAGACGCCGCCCTGGTTGAGGTCCCAAAGTTTGATGGTGCAATCGGCGCTGCCAGAGGCGAAGATGTTCTGCGCGACGGTGTTCCACTTCACTGAGAGAACTGCATCCGTGTGCGAGTCCGCCTTCAAGTTCCGCTTCAGCATCTGTTTGGAGTAATTGTGCGACCGCCTCTCGCATCCGCCGAGGATTATGGCCGGCTCGACAGAATCCATCACATCCAAGGCCCAAATCTCGATAAAGGGCAGCATGGTCCCTACCGCCAGCATGGACATGGTGCCGTCAGTTAGCCACGAACTGCAAAGCGGGAAGGCCGAAATCTCCATGTCGTGGTGCACGTACATGTTGTCCTCCGGCTCATCGTAGACGTACATCTCCAGCCGCGGAGCCTGTGAATCGGCGCACGCTACGGTAAAGACGAGATCCGTCGGCTTCAAGGTGGTATCATCTAGCTCCTCCTCATCGTCCGACTCCACCTCCTCGAGCAGAGCGCCAGGGCCGCCGCCGGCAAAGACGCGCAGCGTGTCGTCGACGTTCGTGCTCAGGCCCTCCTCGTCGCCATCATCCTCGTTCTCCGCCTCCTCGCAGGTCACCCGAGCCTTCTTGGCATCCTTCTGCTGCTGCTCCTCCTCTTCCTCGATGTACTCGGGGTGCTGATGGCGCAGCTTCAAGCGCGCCTGCTCAGCTGTGTCCGTGGATAGGATTGGGATGGCCTTTATGGCCCCCTTGGGCACCCAGCAGAATGTGGTCAGCATGCGTTCTCGCACACCGGTGCGGGGTGAAGAAATGCGTTGTGCGTATGCAATCAACTCCCTGGGGGTGGGCGTGTGGGGGGAGAGGGGAGGGCAATCGAGTAGTGGCCAAGAGCGAAGGGTGAGAGGGCTTCGGAATGACGCTCTCCGAGAAGAGAGGTGGAGCGCGACTCAGTTTTGAAAGTTTGGGTGTGCAGAGGCAAAAGGGGGACCGGGAAAAGGGGGCGAGGTTAAATTGGCAAGTCAGAAGTGATGGAGGCGCTTTCGGTCAACAATGCCAATGAAAAGTAGAACGACACCACGGCGAAACCCCCAAAAAAGGGGGAGGGGGAGGGGGGCTGGTTGGTGGTGTACTCTGCGGGGGGGGGGGGGCGACAGGCGGCTCACACGGACACACATCCACACACGCAGAGAGAGAAGAAATGCGACAACACCGAACGAAGGGCCGGCTGATATAGCACACCGCCCACGGTTGGCATGCCGCGCTGTCAAGACGACGCGTCACAAATGTGATGCGAAGCGGTGCGCCTGCCGCCGCCACCATGACGAGGCCCGAGATGCGGTGAGCAGCGCTGGCGTTGGGGTGGCGCCACTTGCCCCCGGCTTGGCCTCGTATGTCCTCTGCACGGCGCCGCTTTCTCGAGACGTCGCCCCGTGGTTGTTTTTGCGCAGTGCGGGCGACGACGACGACGACGACAGCGACGCCATCAACTCCTGCAGCGGGTGGTTCGCTGCCTCGCCAGTTGCCGGGCACGCCACATGCCTCGGTCGGAGAGTGGAAATAGGGTGCTGCGTGATGAAGGCCTGCATCTTGCGCATCGCATTCAGCTGGGCTGAGATGACCATGTTGACCATCACGGCAGGTAGCATGCCCATGGGGTGTATAAGGCCAACGTACTCCACGACACAGTACTGGCGCGGTGCCGCCACATTTGTCGCGCAAGCTGCCGCGTTGCCCGAGACGGCAGTGGAAGCGCTGGGCTTCTGTTTCGGTATGCCAGCTGCTTGCCTCCTACTGTGTCGAACCTCTGCTTGATGGTGTCGCAGCAGCACAGGCGGCAGCACCTTCTCCACGCAGGCAGCGTCGAGGGGACAGGCCACCATTCCGGAGAGCACCACCACTGCCCGCACGTACCGGGACTGATGCGGGGTGAGAGGCATGTGGTAGCCCAGCGGGGTGGAGAAGGCCTTCATGTACGCCGTGCCATCCAGCCGAATCTCCTCTGCGACGACAATTTCAAAATCGCGGTCTTGCGCGAACGGGACGGGGCTGCGTGTCTCAAGATGGTGGATCGCAACGCGGCGCTGACCAGGCAGGTACTGAAACGAGGTCAGAGGAGCAGCGGCGACAGCAGTGGTGGGGACAGACACCGCCGCACTGCCACAGCCGCCGCCGGTAGCATTCGTGGTACGTGAAGAGGATGGCGCCCGTTGTCGCGCGGCGTCTCGGCTCTGCTCGGAAAGGCTGGTTGGGTTGCGCTGACCAACAGCCGCCCCCGCAGTACCGATGGAGGTCGACAAGCGATACTGACGCTCCATCGCTTTGGTCTGCTCAAGTGGGGACAGCTCTCGCAGCAACGCACTACGACGTATGTGCGAGTCCCACCTCGGTCGAATGTCGCTCTCCATGTACTGCAACACATCCCCGGGCGAGCACGGCAGCACCGCGTAGGCGCGCATGAGATGCATCGGACACTCCTCCACCGGGGTACTGTACACGGAGATGCCAGTGTCTGCGTCGGCAGCGATGCAGCGGAACACCAGCGGTGACTGGGGTGAAGAAGATGGCGGAGGTGGCGGCAAGGGAGCCGCAGCCGCGGTAACGCAGTCGTCGCCGTTCAAGCCTACCGACTGCCACCCAAAGGCGCACGGCGTCGGGCATCCCGGCACCGGCGGCAGAGGGCACCGCAGTACCTCCTCCAGGTCAGCGTAATCCACAGCGCGCTCGTAGAGACCAGCATCTGACGCAGCATCAGCGAGCCGAACACATTGAGAGCGGTGAAGGTATTTCTTGCCTGCAGACGGTGCCACCGGTGTAGAAGCGAGTCGGTGAGATGCGTTAGCTGCAGGAGTGGCAGAGCCGCCACTGTGCCCGACGAAGCCCGATATCTCGGGAGCACGCGCCGCCCTTGCGCTGCCAGGCCTTGAGAGCGGCAGCTCACGGAGGTTCGTAGAGGAGGCACCGCCGCTTCTCTCAAAGTGCTTGAGACTACCGCTGCTGCCGTCACCCATGATGTTACTCGCACGACTCACCTGAGACGGCCCTCCGTGGAGAACAGAGTTCACTCTGCGCACGAGAGCGCTGAGGGGGCCATCCCCAGCGTCTCTGGTGGCGGCGGCGTCGCGCTCCGCAGCTGCCACGGCGGCGGCGTATGATGAGGAATGCAGAAGATATGTCATTGCAGCGGAAAGGATTCCCTTTGAGCTGTAGCTGCGCACGGCAGCTCCCACTTTCGTCGCCTTTCCGTGCGAGTGCGTCGTCACTTGAGTGCGGCTAAGAAGAAACCGGTGGGAGATACGGGAGAAGAAGGGCAGCGGCAGTGGGGGCTGACTGCACTGTGGAAGCGAGGAAGAGTAAAGGAATAGGCGAACAAGAGCACAAGAGGGAATGCGCACGCTAGCCCCGATGTGCTGTAGCCCACAACAGAGAGTGGAATGGGAGAAATCAAAAGGAGGAAGAAGGGAAGCAACGAGAGAGGGAGAGAGGACAACACCAAGTGGCGCCTGCGTCTGTGCATCAGTGGGAGAGTGTGCGCTCACCTCCTCCTGCCCTGCTCGCTTCTCGTCCCTCTTCCCAATGGAAGAGGAAATGAGGTTGTGGGGGCACGGAGAGCCACGAGCGTAACGCTTGGGATATAAACTCGGCACGCATGCGCCTCACATGGCCTCACCGGTTCACTGCACAGTGGGTGCCTCACACTACCTTTCAGGTGTGCAGGGAACTTCTGAGCGACTCGACACACACACACACACGCATCGAGTCTGGGTGACTGGGCAACCCCCTATGTCTGGTGCCGGTTGCGCGAGCGTGTGTGTGTGTGTGTGTGTGACACAGAGGAGAGGAAGAGTTGGATGGCGTGGTAACGTGTGCCTCACCTCTACACTAATGCATCACCGCAGGACTGAGGAGCTGAGAGAAAATAGCATGGCGGGGGTGAATGAATGGGTTCGCTGAGAGGGGGAGGGGAGGGGCTTCGGCAGAAAGAGGCACCCGGTTGTTGTTGTTGTTTTTCCTTTCTGCTAGTGATAGCGGACGTGGAGAGTGCCGTTGCCGAGACAACTGGCAAAGATGGGAGCCAGCAGAGACGCACGCACACACACACACGTACATATACATGGGGCGCATGGCGTACTATGTACATCAGACACGTACACTCGCAGACATCGGCACACACATATAACAATGCAGAACTGCATGAACGCGTTTGCGAGGTGGAGACGGGGTACCGCCGCACGTGTACACATCGCGTGCTTGAGCATGTGCCCTGCACGGGTAGAGGGAGGCTGGGAGGGAATAGAAGGGGAGCCACAGAGTTGCTCCAAGTGCAAGCGAAAAGGGAGGGGAAACCAAAAGTCAGTGGCCCGCAGGTGCGCTCAGTCGACCCTTGAAGCAAAATAGGCTTAAACACGTGAGAGCGCGAGAGCAGCAGCACGCGCTACATCAGGGAGGCCACACAAGTGGGCCCATTCAGCGAAATACATACATTCAACAGAAAAGGAAAAAGAGGCGGCAAGTAGGGGAAGAAGACGGCCACTCAAAGCGCCGGCGGTGCCATTTGTGGTGCTCAGCGTCTATTACCGCTGTCGACACTGTTGAAGACGGCCTCGAAGCGCCGTAGCCACATCCGCTCTCCTTCATCCCTGCGGAGCGTCGATGGCAAGTTCACTCGGATCGGCTGGACCTCCTGCTGCACCGCGATCATGGGAAGCCTTGCCTCGAGGTGAGGGATCGCTTTGGACGATGTCGCAGTTCCGTCTGCCGCTGACATGGCAGCCTTCGCTCCTCGCCCCGAAGGCGATGCAGCGGCCCTGGCGGACAACACTGCGTTGGCGCCTCGGCTAGTGCGGTGCTGCGCGCGAGTCGGCGCTGCCTGTGGCTCATTTGGCAGCGATAGGGCCAAGAGGTCGAGCCCGAAGGTTGTGGGCGGACTTGCCTGCAGCATCGAGGCGTACGCCGCTATGGAGTTGGACTGACTTTCGTGGGTCGATTGCCGCATTGACCTCGAAGAAGACAACATCACCGTAGGCTCGCGCTGACCTGGCGCCACCATCGCCTTTCCCAACGCCCCGTTACCGCTGCCTTTTAACCCCCTTGTCGGCACGCTGCCATATCCCGGCTTCGCCTCTCGGACGCGCGCAGCGGTCGTGGCGACGCGGGCGTTGTTGGTAGCTCCCTCTTCCTCGGTGGCGGCGGCGGTGCCGGGCGTCCCTGCAGTTGCCACAGCTCCGAGGGCGCTGACAGCAGCAACGGTCGCCGCCGCCGTGTCGCCAGCGCGCTGCCGCCACAGCCGCATGAGTCGAGAGGTGTACTCACCCATGGCAGGGATGCCTCTTGTCGAGGTGGGAATAGTGCCTGCACAGGCTGGCGGCGGCGCCTGTCGTGAGCAATCCAGTCGCCTAGCCATGTGTACCAACATCATCTGATCCTCCCTCATACGGAGCACATCTGCATCGACGCTCCCCAAGACACCACGCAGATATGTAAGCTTCTGGCTTTCCAACAGCTGCGCTGGAGTGGGGGGTGCAGGCGGGAAGAACAGAGGGCGCGAGCGGCTCGACCACGCGAGGGCAGTGCTCGGGCTCTCAGAAGAAATGGACTGTCGTGACAACGCCTCCCCGCTGTCGCGGACGGTGAGACGTTGGGGCGGCTCTGCACCAAGCGCAATAGTCCTCTCGCCCACCTTGGTCGTACGGTGCAAGCCGAAGCTCGTCTCTCCCGCTGCCGTCTTGGTGAGTGGGGTGCCCGAGAGAGAGGGCAGAGGGTTGGTGTTGGTCTCGATGAAAGCCTTCGGACGAGCCCATTCTACCCCTCCCTCAGTCAGAAACACCGATACTCCCCCCTCTGTATCGTCGACACCAGTGCTGCTGCGCCGCCGCCCCTCTTCCACCTCCTCCCCTGCACTCCTCTCGAACTCAGGGATCAGAGATGGCGACGTCGGAGATGCAGTCACCGTAATACGACGAGGCCACAGGAGTCCGCTCGGTAAGGACGAAGAGGACGAGCAGCTTGACGAGGGCGCCGACGCGCGTTGCGGCACATTGATGACCGTGCCAGTGCCCCTCAGCGCCACAGCTGACGCCGGTGCGCTCACCTCCGTCGGCGGCAGCGGGGGCGGCACCGACTTGACGCTGCACGTGAGCGAGGTAGACATATGCACCGTTGACGTCGCGGCGGTGCTCACACTCCCCATTCCCAGCAGCCACGCCTCCCACGGTTTGAAGGCCTCGCAGGCGGAGATAAGCACTGGCAGCCCGGTCACTGGATCGATATCTGGGGTGGTATCGAGGGGGTGAAGCAGACCCATACGCCGTAGCAGGGTCAGCGGGTACACGCGCACAAGCGGGTTCCGCTTCTCCCGCGGAGACGGGGTCGGCGAAAGAGTATCGTTGATGCTGTCGTCGCGCATGTCGTCTGCAGCGTTGTGCAGGGGGAAGTCAAAAAGAGAGGAAAATGCCGCGGCGCCCCCTCTCATGGTGGTGGAGCGACTCCATGAAGATGGCAGCGCATCGCGCACGAGCTCTTCGATTGTATGGGGCATGAACTGCACTGGTGGGGGCGACGGGAGAAACGGTGAAGGCAGTGCGGCGCTTGCGCACCACCCCGGAGAGCGTACGGGCTCATTGTTGGCGCAAGCATCGTCCTTCCTCGACCGCGCTGTGACAGCCAGTGCGCCGGCTACGGCTGCCGTTGCAGTGGGTGATGCAATGCGCGTCGAGGGCGGCGGTGGCAGCGGCTGAGACCCGGGTGCGGTGCCGCACTGACGAAGGGCTGCCCCGTCCGCAGCAGTGACGGTGGTGGTTGCCGCTAGCCGCGGCTGATGCGAGAGCGGCTGGACATTGGCGCCGGCGGCGGCGGTGGAGCTTCCTGTTCTTTGCTTCTTGGATTTGCGCAGGATGTCGTAGAGCAACACGGCCCCGGTTCCCTTCCCCGGTATTGTGGACGCCACACCGACGGCAGCGGTGTGGTCTTCCCTAGCGCTGTCGTTGTCCGCTGCCACTCCGCATCCTTCGGCGTTACTCTCTCTGTCGTCTACGTCGTCGAGGATGGAGGGCAGCACGACGCCAACGTGGCCGTCGCTGCGGGCTTGAGTCATCACCATGGCCTGCTCGACATCGCTGAAGGTGCGAGGATCACATAGGTCCCACGTGTCCACTCCGCAGAGCCCAACCGTCGTCACCTCGTAGCGCATGGCACCAGAGGCGTGGCTCAGCAGAGAGGCCCTGCGGCCGCCAACTGTGTGAAAAGACGAGCTGCATCCTGGCTGGCTGCTCAGGACTGCCCTGTTCAGCGACGCTCTCGTACAGCTTGCGCTGGCGGTGGTGGACTGGAGCAGTTGCGGCTGCGTCGGTGGCAGCGACCACGCGCTGGTGGAGGTGGTGAGGGTTAAGGGGAACACTGGCAGCACATCCGGCTGTTGTAGTGCGCTGATAGAAAGACTGAAGATCCGCACATTACCATCAAAGCCCGCTGCAAACACGAGCAGAAATGGCTCGGAAAACCGCGCGTTGGGCGGCGTTGCCATCGTGGTGGCGGTCGTGGAAGCAGGGCCATCGGGGCGGCCGCCCTTGTCGGCGAGGATATGCTCCGGGGAGGTCGGTGTCGTGGCCACGTAACTGTGCATCCCGACCATCGGTTTCGAGGAGTTGACGGCCAGGAGCTCCAGCGACGAGATACCGCCGCGCGAGGCGCGAAAGGATGCCGCAACGCGCAACTTGTGAGCCCTTGGCACGCGCGCTGCGCCACTCACGCCCCTCTCACGCGAGAGAGTGCTCGAAGCCTCAGCGACCATGTGGGCGAGAGGTACGACATGCACGTACCCCGCCGAGTCACCACAGGCCATTATCACCAGCGATGACTGCGGCGCTCCTATCACCTCACACGCCAGACCAACGCTGGTGATGTAGTGCTCCTGTTGCTGTGGAGCCCGCGTGTGCGCCCGTGGTGTGCAGGCATGCGGCACGGCGGGAAACACTGTTTTCCCTAAAAGTGGAAAGCTGTATCGACCTAGTGTGCGCTGCAGCGTGTAGGAGTACAGGAAGAGGATCCCGGTGTCGACGACGGCGAGCAGCATGTCGTGCGTTGAATTGTTGAGGTAGTTCAGGCCCACAACGCGGCCGACGTCCGGCACCTCCTGTGCGTCGCACAGCACCTCAACATGCACAGGGCTGCTGCGGTCGACCATGCGGTAGAAAAAGAGTTGTGTGTCGGCCGTGCCAAGACACAGGTGAGACTCACGCACCACGCAGCAGGCAGTGATTGTGGTATCGCTGCAGCCACCACGGGCGGTGCTTGTGGTGCCCTTCATGTCCTTGGCTACCGCCGCTGCAGGAACGATAGTAGTGGCGGTCCCACCACCGTGCGTTGATGACCCCGTGACGGCTGACGTGGCAGAGGGCAACTCCACTCGCATAGAGATAAACTTCTGCTCTCCACTGGGCTGCGGTGCACTCGTGACCTCGTACCGGCGGACTTCGCACACGTGGCCGCTGCACAGCAGTGTGCGGTTCCCGGAGCTGGAGATTGCGCCAACATCCCTATCTGCGAGGAGGATGGGGCTGCTAGCGCCTGCCGTCGGGCCTCTGGCACTCTGCGTGAATGGCTCCGTCGTGCTCATGACGGATCCGACGCGTGCGTCCAGGGTCAGTACGCGGCTGTCGCGTGTCCCAACCAGCACACGAGTGCGCCCTTCGGTGCTCCAGCTGCAGCACGTCAGGAGCGTACGCCGGCTGCGCACCGCCAGCTCTTTCTCCGCCGCACTCGGGACGTGGAGAGGCGCACGGAGGCGCTTACCAGTCTCGTAACACCACACGCACCACGCATCAGTGCTGAAGCTGTGTAGCTCGCCGCGCTCGGGGTCGAGCAGAAGCCCAATAACGGCTGAGGAGTGAGTCTGATAGGGCCGCAGCCGCTCATGGCACTTCTGCAGAGTGGCACTCACCTGGCGCTGGCGCCGTTTCTCCTTCTGCGCCGCCGCAGCAGCAGTTCTTGCCTTTTCAGTTTCCGTGCTGGTGGCGTCGTCCTCGGCACCGCACATCCCACCATAGGCGGAAGAGTCGGTTGACACGGAAGCGGACACGTTGCGCGGGTGCCTCGACACGAGAATGGTCACCTGCTGCATTGCCGCACGAGCAGTCGAAGTTGGCGCATAGAAGGACAAGATCGACTGCGGCAGCGGGGGCAACGACAGCGAGGACTCCAGCGATAACGACACCGCAGACGGTGAGTGCACCTCCACCATCCGCATCCCCGCTGTCGATGACACGGCTGCTGCGTCAGTTGGGTTCAAATTTTTCCCCTCCCGCGCATCAGTCGTGACCAGCATCTCGAGATCCATGACGGTACCGGTCGAGGCGGCACCCCGCGTCGGGGCGCGTCCTGCAGGCTCATACAGGACGGGGCCCCGCAGCCCACAGACCAGCCGCTGCGTCGTCGGCAAGTAGGTCAAGCAGCCATCAACGTCGTTGGCAGAGCACTTGAGGGTCATGGAGGCAATGTCCTCGGCTCTGCTGCTTAGCCCGCGCGGAGGTTGGATGAAAGTCAACGGACGCGACCCCCTCTCGTCGTAGATGCGGATGCTGTGGTCCGCCATGAGCATGGCCACCTGCTGATGCGGTGGCATAAAGCAGGCATCAATGATGTCGTACGCCTCCTGGGGGTACTGATGAACGCACTCCGTCAAGGTGCGGCCAACAGTCCACAAGAAGGCGCGGCGGTCTCGGTGCACTGTGACGAAGCGGCGGCCCCTAGAGCAGCTCACCATGAAGCGAATCGGCTTGGCAGTCGCCATCACCACCGACGGAGTGCCAAGGGTGTAGTCAAGGGTGTCAGCATCGGCAGTGAAGGAGGTGCGTACGATGCCGCCGTCGGGGTCAGAAGAGATGATGCAGTGCCCTACACCGCAGTAGAAGAGTCGGTTCACCGGCACACCACGGCTGCTGGCAGCCACCGAGAGCGCCAACGGTGCGCGCGCTTTGCGGCGGTCAGTGGTGGGCAAATGGGAGTGCATGACGGCGGCCTCAAGAGACGACAATGTCATCTCTTGTGCAGGTGTCACCGTGGCGTCCACTTCCGGCGGCAACACCTCCAGATGGGCAAAGACGGAGTCGTACACCTGCAGCGGGTACGCCCACCCGGCGCCGGCAGCAGCGGCGTGCAGGGCTGTGCGCGACAAGATCGCTGTCAGGTCTATGCAGCCGACCATGCCACTCATAGTGCCAAAGAAGAAAAAGCCCACCTCGGCGTCATAGAAGGCCGCGGTGGGTGTGACATAGCCCACGATGGGCCGTGCCACAATAGGCTCGCCATCGCCATCCGCACACTCCATGAGGCGGGCGGCCGCCGCTGCGCCGAGCCAACCGCCACCGTCGCCGTCCGTCGGCTTGTGCTGGCCACACTCACCTGGCTTCAGCCCATAGCGCTTTGTAAAGAACGTGGATAGCTGCTTGACCTGCGGCACCGCCGTCGCCAGTGAGGTGCAGCCACGCAGCTTCAGCAGCACCCCACCAGCCGGGAAGTTCACAACGGTGATCTCCGCCGCGCTCGTCGCCACCATGAGAAACTCGCCGCCATGCAGGAAAGTCATGGTGAGCACCCACGACTGCCCAATGTTCAGGATTGTGGATACAAACTGACCGCAACTGGTGTCCCACACCTTGAGGAGGCCGTCCTTGCTGCTGGTGACCGTGTAACACTGCGTCGGGGAGGCGAGAATGTGATCTGCCGCCTCCCTATGAAGGACATCCAGGGTGTTCTCGGCAGCCGCGCCGAGGCTGCTGAACAGTATCGCTCGCTGCTGCAATGCAACAGCGTCATTGCCGAAACTACTCTTGTGCTGCCGGCGCCTGCACGAGTGGCCGTTACCCGCAACGCCGGTACCGCCGCCACCTGCCATATCGTCCTCAAGTGAGTCGCTGTCGTCGTCACCTTTATCCTCATGGGCCCCGATGGATAAAGGTGGCGCGGTGTCGATGTGATAACCCAGTCCGGCTGTCTTGGGCGCCGCCATCTCCGCCGAGTCCTCGAGCAGCGCAGTCGGCACCCGCGCGTAGGACGACTCTTGCTGTTGCGACAGACACGTCGTCTCCAGTCCCATCAGTAGGTTGCTCGCGACGTCGCTCCAGCACACCAAATACTGCACCACAGCTGCACGGCTGCGCCGAGCGCCCGCAGCACTCCCAGCACGGCTTGCGTTGCTGCCTCCGGCATACCCATCCCCCCCGTTGCCAGGCAGCAGTTGTGTGCCACGTGCCATTCGCACGCACCGGTGATGGTGATGAATATCCCTTGTCTCCTCTTCCGCTAGCCTCGCTGCGGCGCTCGAGGCCCACAGATACGCGTACAGCTGTGCTGGCTGCGGCAATAAGTCCTTCAACGCAGGGGCTGTGAGCCACGCCTTTACTGCTATCAGGCTTCGATCCGCAGCTGCGCCACTTAGTCCCACTGCAGGCGCATTGACAAACGGGGGCGCCACACTCGCTACCACTCCGGCGGCATTGGATGACAGAAGCGTCATTGAGTCAGTGAAAGAAGAAACGGTGGACTGGAGGATCTCCCCTGGAGAAGAGGCATGTACGAGGCCGCCGTCACCGCTGTCGCTGTTGTGCATCGAAGGCATCTCGTCGGCGTCACTAATCTCCGAGCGAGTGGCGATCCCTGGTAATTGCTGCCGTACCGAAGTGGGGGTCATGTGCGACTGAGGGTCTGTAGTCGGCTTGGTCAGTCCTGCAGTTGAGCCCCGCGGTGAGGAGCAGAGAGCCCCGTGTGCAGCAGGGGACATCACCACATTCTGCAGAACAGAGTCGACGACGTGCGGCAGTCCCCAGCTAACGTTGCCACGTCCGCCGGCGCCACCGCCACGGTGCGGGGAGACATTACTGCCAGCCTTGCTACTCATCAGCACACCCGCAGATTCAAAGTTCTCGAAGCTCATAATCTTGGGATGCGAAGAGAGAGCTGCAGCAGTGACGCCAGGTGCACTAGCCAATGAGGATCCCGCCAGCCTTGGAGACTGGCTGTGCAGGACACACGCTTGGTAGCGTTGCAGTAACTCATCTTGGGCAGCGCATTGCTGCCACACAGCCCGGTGCTCGCACTGCTCGCAGTTTTGAGCGAGATGCTCTGCCCAGGCGGTCAACTCCGCCTTGAAGTGGAGCAGCTCATCCACACGTGCTTCTCGGCGACGAGCCTGGTAGAGCGTCGTCGAGGCGTTGAAGCCCATTGGCGCTGCGGGAGCGACGCTGCCGCTCTTGTATGGATGACGACTACCGGCACCGGACCGCGACGGAGGCAGCGACTCAGCAGAGGGCATCGGCGACTGTCCCGATGTGATTGCTGCTGCCGCTGCTGCCCCAGCGCCTCCGCCACTAACGCATGCCGAACGGGCGGAATTTTCAATCACCATCTCCAGAAGCAGTTCCACAAGCCATCCGGTGGTTAAGGCAGCATCATTGCTTTCGCTGGTGAAGGGCTCCGCCAGCTCGCCCCGATCCACCGCCGCCGCCATTTTGATCGGCGTCTGCGCTACCAGCTTCCCCTTTTCCTTTCTCACAGTGGATGGCGTGGCGAATGATGAAGGCGGCACAGCCGTCCCAGCGGCAGCGGCTACAACACCAGCACCTCGAAGTGAGGCAGGTCTCAAGCTCTCGGGCAGTTCTGTCGCCGGCGGTGGTCGTCGCGCGACACATCGCACCAGTCCCATGCCACTCTTACCATGAGTAACATCCATCGCCACTGGAGGAGGAGCAGCTGCTGCTGCTGTAGTGCAGACCCCGGGGGACGGCTGTAGACGCGCTTCGTTTCCGCGCCCGGGAGATCGGGGTCGACTCTTGGTCGCCTTTGCCAGTCTCGCCATCGCTGTCGCTGACACCGCGGCCCCACTCTTCCCCTCTGCGCTGCTGTGGTTTCTACCGCTGCCGCTGCTGTCGTCCATATCGAGGGTATTGGCCACCTCGCTGGAAAACAAGCTGAACTGGTGAAACAGCGTCGCCAACTGCGCAACATCGCCTGCGCTCAGGTAGGCGGCGCATGACAGCGAGGAGAGGGGGATTTGTGTGGGGTTGTAACGCCCACGCAGCTGTCTATGCAGCGAGATGCGCTTTCCCGGGTGATCGGGCAACAGCGGCATAAATGCGTTGTCGACCCCCATCATGAGGTACTGCGCCGCGTGGGCTCGGGCCTTGGCCGTGCGCTGCAGCGAGGACGACTCGTTGGTCAGAAGGGCGGCCCCACCTCGGCCACCGCCGTTGCCGCACCTAAAGGCGTCACCAAACCCACTGCGCTCCATCGCTCCATACCAAGCGTGCGAGACGCATACAGAACGGGAGAGAAAGTAAAAGAGAAGCCGAAGAAGTGCTCAGCGGTCAGTGATGATGGCGCCAACGGCGACAAGAGCAGTGGTGCGACTGAGGATGGCGATGGCTGATGTACCAACGGAGAAGAGGGAAGGAAAGGAGAAGGAGAGGCGTACAACTCTGTGAAATCAACCAAGGAAAGGGAGAGGAAAGCACGAACACTTTGAGGGGAAAGGGGAGGCACACGTGCTCGGGTAAGATGCCTGCGTTTACTCAGAAAGATGGCGCTCCTCCACTCCACCTTAGGAACCGTGTAGCGGTCGTGGGTGTGTGTGTGGGGGGGGGGCGAGAGGGGGGGAGTATGAGTGAGCCAAAGGGAAGGAGATGTGGATCGTTTTCCACCGCCATCGCCACCCTCAGCGACAGCGGCACCAGGAGAAGGTTGAAAGAAGAGAGAGCAAGAAGAGCGGCGGCAAGGAAAATGAAAGTGGGGAGGGAGGAGATGATCGAGAAGGTGATTGTACTGGGAAGATCGGGTTCATTTTGCCTCTTCGTACACAACCGTCAAGTCGTCCCCTCCCCCTCACTCGAGAGAGCGAGCGAGAGAGACGACCTGCCAGGGTAGCCGCGCCTGTGAATTCACCGACGCGGACACACGCGCAGAGAAATAGAGAGAAAGCCTCGAAAAGGGTCTTTAGTCTCCGGCGGGAGAGTGAGAAGTGGGAAAGAGTGGTGCACAAGCCCATAAGCCCAGACATCTAGCACTGCCAGTAGTTATCGGTTACGGCTTGTCTCTCTCTCTCTCGTTAAACACCAGAGAGCGAGAGAAACACTGGGCTCTTCTCCCCTTGCTACGGACGCGATGGTACGCACTCGCATGCAGCTGTGCGTCTCCTCCCTCTGCCCCTCCCTCACTCAGCCCATGCATTCATTATGGCGCTTGCCCACACGCAGGTACCCACTCGACCGCACCGCTAGGTGCTAGGAAAGGTGGCGTGGCGCAGAGAAAGGGGCGAGTGGAAGAGAGAAAAGAAGAGAGGCGGAGGGCGTGATGGAGTTCCAGGCGCTCACTTGAGCACAGTGGGGGGAGGGGGCGGAGGGGGGGAGGTGGTGTGCACCGCTTAGAGCAAGAGAAAAGAGAAGAAAAAAGAATGTGATGAGGACGCACGGCAAGAGGAGGCAGAGCGTGGCGAGGAGGAGACCAAACCGCATACGCATACAACCAGCCACTTTTGTTTTGGTTCTCACCCGCTCGCAGAGTAGGGTGGGGCGCTCTCCTCCTCCATGCGCAGCCGGCGGTGGCCATTGCGCATGCGACTGACAAACTTCTTCTTGAAAGAAATTTCGTGTGGATGCAGCAGCAACGCGTCCATTGCCACGCGGTTGCGCTGCAGGTAGGCGACTTCCTCTTGACCACCAGCATAGGCGCCTTGAGCGAAGAGCGCAGGCAGAGACGCTTGGTGAGAGACGCGCATGGCTGGCTGCTCGGCATCCGTGCAGCTGCTGCCGTCAGTGCTGCCCTGCGCCTCTCGCAGGAAAAGTGCCTGATAGACAAGCCGCACCCATCGCATCGTCGCCTCTTCCTGAGCAGTGGAAGCAGGCCGGAAGCGCGGACCGACGTCTGCCGCTGCAGTAGCGGTGTCAGCATCGCGTGGTGGCGCAATTACGTCTTGGGTATGACGACAAACCATAGTGCACCCATCGCTGTCCTCCGCCAGTGCCCCATAATCGCCCGGCGTGGGCGGTGGAGCCGACGATGACGATGCTGCTGCGATGCGTACCACTACGTCCTGCAGACTCGCACTCAGTACCGCCGGGGTGGGTGCCACACCCATCAAGGGCGTGTCTGGCGAGGCCCTGTGCTCCCCACCACCCTTCTCCGCTTCCCCACTGGTCTGCTTCGCCCCAGCCATTTCTCTCGTTGCGTGCCCGAAGTCGATGGGAAGCACCTCGCCACGCACCACCGCCACAGCAACCTCGGTAGCCAACTCCGTCAGCGATATCATCGACGGCACCAACTTGCGCCGATGAAACAGTCGCAGCCACTTCTCCTGCACCTCCCGTTTTTGCGCGGTCGTACGCGCGCTGCACAGGCGCTGCCACGGCGCGTACCGATCGCGCTGCGGTGCGTCGCCACGTGTGGGGCCAGCAGTGTCGCAAGTGCCTCCTTTTCGCTCGGAGGAGTCAGACCAAGAACCAGCAGTAGCTGAAGCCGACCGCGTACCAGTGGCGGTAGTTGGTGGAGGCGGCGGTGGAACGCCGTACACGACGACCACCACTGCACGCTGCAAAACGTGGCGCCGTATCCACTCGTGCAGACGGTGCAGGAGTCGGTGCTCCCGTCGGGTAAGCGCGAACTCCACCTCCGGAATCGGGAGCGAGGCTTGGAAGAACGACACCCGCAGAAGATCCTCGCGCTTGCGCCCGTTGATGGTAGCCACAAGCGCATGGATTCGGTTCTGGAGTGTCTCAGGTAACGGCGAGGCTGCCTCGTCTACCTCGACGATGGGCGTCTGGGCAGCTAAGTCGCCCTCCTTGCGGCGTAGCCCTGAGCCTGGGCTCTTCTCTGTCTCTCCGTGTGTCGCCGCCAACAGTGCCTGCCGATCAAGGCACACGCCGCACACCTTCTGCACCCGCCCAAAGCGCCGCACGTCGAAGCGGCCACTCCACGCAATGGACAGCCGCACCGCCTTCACTGGCACCTGCAGCTCGCGTGCAAGGACGGCGCGGTACTGGTCTCGCAGCTGATAGCTGTAGAATGCAAAACCCACGAAAAGATCTGGATCGATGCTGCCGTCCTGTGGCATGACGGGCAGCGGCTGCTCGAGGATGACCCGGATGCGATCAAGGTTACGCTCGTACAGCTCCTCTAGCTGCGTCCTTCCTGTCCGAGAATTCACGTCCTCCAGCCCCCACCCTGCTGTCGCGCCATGACCTCTCGCAGACGGAGCAGCAGCGCCATGCGCAGAGGACTCACCTGTGCCGTCGCCATCGACAGAGGCGCCGTCTTCGTGGTCGTTTACTGACGCCACCTCCGGCTTTGACGGGGAAGCATCATCGCGGCTGCAGTCATGTGGCGTCTGCAGCCGCAGTGTCTCGCTCTTCTGCCCTCGGCAAGACCTCGCGTTGCCGTGAACAGGCGCTTGACCTCGTCGCTTGTGCTGCTGAACTCTCTTCTTGTATTGCGAAGCTGATGGTGGCAAAGAATCGGAGGGGGGGCGCTTGCTATGAGAGCCGCGCAACCGGAGAAAGTCGTGGGATGGGCTAGGCGGCGCACGCGCAACTCCTGTGGATGACACACAGCAGCGGCAAGGCGTTGCTAGTGCAGCACATGACGCACGCAAGCACGCGAGTGGGGAGCGAGTGCACAGGGCAGCGCTGGCCAGAGGCGACATGCTCGCAGCGGCATCAGCAATACCGCCCCAAGACCTCATCCAGCCACGTGCCTCGATGGCGCCGGCGCCATCCGTCTGCAGTACGTGTCGCCCCAGTGTCCATGTGGAACACCGCGCGCCCCTCAAGGGAGTCCGGAGAGGCGCTGTGCCTGGGTTCAAATCGGAGAGCCTCTCTTTCGCACGCCGTCCTTGGCGTAGTCCTCTCGCTGCTGGCCCCCTGGGAAGGGCGAGAAGACCATCAGCGACGCTGCGGTGCGGTAAGGACGCACTGGTCATTGCCACCGCCGTCACACACACCCATCGCAGATGCATTACTTGCTTGAGCGCTGATACTTTAATCGTCTCACTGTCACAACACGCGTCTGCTTTTCGGAAATAATCCAAAAGAGAAAGAGGGGAAGTGCAGAAACAACACCAGAGCAGAAGAGAGCCCTGGCGGCCACACGCACCGTCACCACGACAACGGCCTTGCGTCACGGAGCAGAAGAGAGCCGATCACTCACGCACACGGAGAGAGACACCAATACGCAGGGAGACGTCCCCAAGAAACAGACACCGCACAGAATGATGGTGCGTTGATGAAAAATGTTCGTGTGTCTGTGTGACCCTATCTGAGTGCGAGCTCTTAGTGGTACTGCTCTGTAGAGAGGCACCACAAGAGCCACGTCCGTCGCTTCGCGTGCGGTGAGCAAAGTAGAGCAAAAGAAAGCGGGAGAGAAGGAAAGGGGAGGCGCGAGGGCCAGTGGAGGAGCTGCAGTAAGCAACACGTCTGCACGTATGTGTGCATGTTCATGCCTTGATGATGAAGGGGGGTGCCCCCTGGGACGTGAGGGGGCCCTCTTCCGCGTGAGTCCCCACCGCCACCACCACTCGGCCCATGGCCTACACGCAGCCGCGCACGAAACAGCCTGAAAAGCGCATTCGGGGAGAGCGGAAGGGAGCGACTAGCTGACATGGGCGTGGTTGAGTGGCACTGCGGTCCGCATTAAACGGGCCCACGCGTGCGCTTAGGGAAGGAGAAGGGGGGATAGTCGTCTGCTTTCGACAGCAGCAGCAGCAGCAGCAGCAACAACAACAGCAAAAGCGACATCCGCGTATTTCACAACATTTCCTGCCTCCCTCGGTCTCCCTTCATCAGCATCAGCCCTTCGGAGCATTCGGCAGCGTTATTTTTTGTACGCTCGTGCCGGGCGCCCACCACAGCCGCGCCTCCCTTTCTCCACTCTCTGCGGGTGTTCGTGGGCGTCGCCATTTTTCATCGGCTCAGTGAGCACCACCGACAGCGGCCGAAGCGCGGCAAACTTAACAGAAACGAAGACAAACAGGCGATCTTGTGTGAGGAGGCCGCCAGGTGTAAGGGCAAGTATGCAGCGCCCACGCCCTCTCGGTCAGTCCCACCGCCATGCCAGGCACCAACACACAACGCAGATGGCAGACTCGCGACTACTCGAGGTAGTAGGAAAGCTGTTTTAGCACCGCCGTCGACGGCGGTGGGGCAGCCGCGAAGGCAAGCCGGTCGGTTGCCCCCTAGCGTATCCGCTGTGACCGGGGACGCTGGGGTCGGCTTCTGGTCCCCGGTGGGGATCATCGTCCCTCCTTGCACCACCACGACGCGCGATGGGCAATTACCAAGACCGTCGACCCGTGCAGCTCATTCGCTAAGACGCCGCAAATGGCGCGGTCCGTCTGCGCCTCAGCGCCGGGGTGGACGATATCTTCCAGTAGAAAAATCGGTGGCCTGTTCAGCACCACACATGCCAGGCTTTGCGGTGCTGGCGACAGGTACCTCTTTCACCAGCTCCGCACTTACACCCTCCTCAAAGAGCGACGACAAGGACAACGACCCGAGTGCCAGCGCACTCGTCGCCCGTTTGGCGTTCCCCTCATCCTCCTCAGCCGAGAAGCACAGCCACTGCAGACTTTGCAGTGGCTGTGCTTCTCGGCTGTCCTGCCCTCGCACCTTCGACAACCGCCTCGCATGTGGCATCGCTGTCAGCCACCGCATGAAATGCGCTGCCGCCTCCCTGGTAGTATCCTGCGGCGCTGCGACACACAGCCGACTGCTCGTAGAATTCGATATCCTCAAGCACTTCGGCGAGTGTAGAGGTGGTCTCCTCGCTAACATACGCCGTGAGGGAGGCGTCGCCGTCGTGGGGATGTGCTCCAGCCCTCGCGGAGAGCACTACCAGCGTCCCCAGCGGTCCTCCGCCGAGGCGCGTCGGCAAGAGCCAACGCCAGACGGGGCGTAGGTGCGCGATAACCAGTTTCGCTGCTTCGCAGATAACACCGCCACCATCTTGTCCGCCGCACCAACCACAATAGGCGGCTGCGGACAAATTCGCAGTTGGAGCTGACCCGTGAGGGGGCTGCGCTGCTCGCACATCTCCATTAGTGCGCCACAAAGAGGGCCGCACACACACGCACACACACCTCTGGCTCCATAAGCTCGCGCACGCCAATGACAACATCCAGAACTCGGTGAACATCCTTTACGAGGCACAGCGACAAGAAAAAGATATAGAAGACCTCGATACCTTTCGGCGAGCAACTGGAGGTACCACACTTGATCATAAAGGTAGCAGGGGAGGTTGATCGCACCCACAAGCAGCTTGCCAGCGCTTCCATGACCGCCACCGCCGCCCGCGGCACCCCAGTGGACGGTCGTGCCGGCTCTATAAAACCAGAGCATGACTACCTGTCCTGTCTTCTTGTCCGCCACCGCGTACGGCGTTCCCTTCTGGAGAAACACAGCATCACCGGTGGAGCGCATCGCGTGATGCAGCCAGTGCGACAGCAGCAGCAGCAGCCGCATCCAGGAGCAGATGATGAAAGCCTGTGCGCCGTGGTGAATATATCAAACACAACTCGGCAAGGACAATGCAGAGCCGTAACACCGAGAAATACCCGGTGGGCATACCGTCCGTCATGGTCAGCAGCAGGACGACGCAGCTGGCGCCATAGAGGTAGTAGAGCAGGGCCAGGGGAGACGAATAAGGAGGAAACGCCTCTCACGCAGAGATGGTCATTGACAGTGTAACTCGCCTGGGAGTGGCACTCGTTGCGCTGGAGCAGAGGGTGCGCCGGCGCAACGGAAGAGGACCCCACAAATATGCGCAGCACCCCAAGGTTGCCGCCGCAGCGTGGTAGCGGACTGCTTTGGCCGAATAGCAGCAGCGCCAATCCCGTCTGCAGATCCCCTGGCGCTCGTCGTAGTGCCCTTGCTCTTGCTGTCACTGTGGTGATCCTTGCACCTCAGAGTGGCAAAGCTGTTCGACATGGCAGCGGACATCACGACATGGCTCTGTTCAAGGAAAAAGACGGAGTCGTGAATAGCTCACACGCTCTCCACGGAGATTGACGCCTGAGAGAAACTGGAGTGCAGCATGACGGCCGCCTCCACACCGCTCGGGTCCTTCTCCGCGGAAGCGCTCAGTCCTGCTGTGCCGTTATGACTGTTCTCATTGCTGCTCCCTTTCTGCTTGGTGACACTCTGCGCATGAAGTAGCGATTTCGGCATCGTCTGGAAAGAGAAGACGGTGGCGCGGAAGAGAATGGAACTACTCAACAAGACAAGAATGAGCAACAAGTGGAAGAGATGGAACATCACAGCCAGCAGCCAGCTCGTCCTCGACTGCAAGCTGACGGCATACGCGAAGGCGCCAAGGAGCTCGGAGAGCGACGCCGGTGGAGAACCAAAAAACAAAGCCACCGCTGCCGCGACTGTCGCCGTTACCAAAAGTACTTCCACTGCCTTGTGAACAGTTGTTGGCCGAGGGTGACGACACATCCGCGGACAGCGCAAGGATCGACGTCGAGGTCATCGTGTCAGAGACGGCGGAGTTATCAAGCGACATCGCCGGCTGGGTGGAGTGGCTCATGGACGCTCCTAACACAGGTTTAGGGAAGAGGGAGTATGTCTCACTGCGGCCGCGATCGCCAGGCGCGACCGTGTCGGTTGATATCCAGGTAGCGGATGAGCTTGACCTGTTTAGTGATGATGACACATCGCCTTGACTGCCGGACGCGTGTGTGCGTGTGTGTAGTACGTCGGTAAGAAGTGCGACAATGCGCCAGGTGGGTGAGGAAAGGGGGAAGCCTGCAGAAGGGGCGCTGCACCAGAGCACAGACACACACACACACACGCATGCATGTACACACGGGGAGCGAGAGGAAGTCCCACCAAGGGCCTGGGGGGGGGGGGTACGCAGAAATCCGGTGATGGGCTCCTTGTCTCTTTTTTCCTCTTCTGCGCCCCTCTCTTCTGCCAGCATACGTCAGCTCAATGGCGTCACCGCTGCGCAGCGAGAGAGGAAAGAGAGTACAGGCAGTCACACGCGTCTTGTACACATGACAGCAACAAGGCAGGGGAGTGCGCGAGAAGGATGGAAAGAGAGCGAAAAAGCGAGGCGGGGTGAAAGAGTTCAGCGTAATCAACGTAAGGAAGAGCAGCGAAAAGAGGCGGAGACCGCGGTGCCACCCAAGCCACGCATGTGGGTACTTTGAGGGTTGGGTGTGCTATGCGTGTATGAAACTGGATGAGGGTAGTAGTGATGGTGCCGGTAGTGTTGATGTGCTTGGGTGCCTGTTCTCCATACGGGGCTGCTGACTGGGTGGAAAGGAGGGAGGAGGTTGCGGTGAGGCAAGGGAAAAAAACGAGGGAGGCGTTGCAGCGCAGAGGTGGGCAGGTAAGCAGAAAAAAGGAGCGAGTTACCGAACTGCAGAGTGCTCGCAGGTGCACGAGGCAGAGAGTAAAGGGGTCAGTGAGTGCTGTCATGGGAAGAAGAGGAGGAGAAAAAAGGTGGTCAGGGTAGGGAGGATGTGAGAAGGGCGTGGAGGCTCAAGGTGCCTCCCTTCTCCGCTTTGGATGTGTCGGCGTGGCGAGGGGGGAAGGCGAGGAGAGAGTGGTTACCGCTGACAGAAGATAAGACAGCCGTGCGCTCTCTGGCACGCACCAACACGTGCATGCTTGATGCGCGCTCCTTTGGGGGGGAGGGTCTCGCCTGTAGGTTTTCCTCCATAGTCGCGCTCGTTTTCCCTCTAGTAGTGGAAGTGGTGGTGATACGTTTCTTGACGTGCTCATGTCGCTACAGACGGATAAAGAGAGTAGAGAACAGAGAAAGAGAGAAGAGGAGGAGGGGGAGTGCGGAACGCAGAGAAGGTGGCGAGATAAAATGTAAAATGGCCCCCGGGCCACACACACGCACACACGCACACGCACATATATATATATATATATATATAACGAAACACATAACAAACCGTGAGCTAATGTACAGAGAGAGAGAGAAAGAAAAACATGAGAAAGGGAGACAGAGAAGAAAAGCGCCACATATGCACATACATAGAGGCGCTGAAACACCCTCTACGGAGACAGAGAAAGAAACTCCTCGTCAGAAAACACTCGATCCCCCGCTCCAGCAGAGACGCACGCGCCACCCTCTCTCCTCCACCTTGATCGAGCCTTGCCGTGAAGAGGGGCGTCTCCCTCCTACTTAGACTGCTCATCGACACACATTCAACAACATAGGAAAGTGAAACGGAGAAGAAACTCAGCCGGATTCACCTGCATCCGGTTGTGGTAAGAGAAGAGGGTAGTCAGCGCCGAAGCACAGCCGCGAGAGAAGCTCGGCGAGCGCGAGAGAGAGAGAAAGAGGAAAGAGAGACACAGTAGTCGTGATGATGGTGGACAAGTGGAGGTTGTCGAAATTGCAGCACGGGACGCCGTGCTCTCCCCTAAACATCCTCCATCTGTTCCCTCTACAGCCCATAACTACGGCACCTTCACTTGTATCCACGGGTGCTGCAGTAGCTGCTGCACCGTCGGCCGCTTCTCCGGGTCGCGAATGAAGCATTGGCGCATGAAGTCCAAGCAGCCAGGTGTCGCCTCCTCTTCCGGAATCTCTGTTGGCATGCCGGTGGCGGACGCAATCATCATGATAGCGGACGGTGCACTCGGCCTGCACGGCCATGGTGGCCGCCCCGTCAGCATTTCTGCTACGGTGCACCCTACCGACCACACGTCCGCCTGGTAGCTATACCCGCTCCCGTCCCCGGACGCGTCCACCACCTCTGGGGCCATCCAGTACGGTGTGCCTATCACGGTGCTACTCTGCGACACGGCGTCTGTAAGCCGCCGCGCCGCGCCAAAGTCGACGAGTTTGATCTGCGACAGGGTGGCTGGATCAGCCGTGGTATCGACCAGCACGTTGTCACCCTTGATGTCACGATGAATGATGTGCTGGCTGTGCAGATAGTGCAACCCGGAGAGCAGCTGCTGGGTCCAGCTGCGCACCACCGAGGGTGGCAACGGCTTGAACTTTTTGACGAGGGCGGAGAGGGAGCCGCCGCCGACGTACTCCATAAACATGCAGATGGACGCACTCTCCGGGTCGTAGTAGACCCCCTTGAATGTGCAAAGATTTCGGTGCCGTAATCGATGCATCATGTTGATCTCACGCGACAGCGAAACGAGCTCGAGGACGCCGAGATGATCTGCTGCAGCTTTCTTGTTGCCTAGCGCCACACACTTGACGGCGTGAAAGCTGCCGTCAGGAAGAAGGCCCAGGTAGACAGACCCGTAGGTGCCGCGACCGATGAGGGTGCCCCTGTGCCACTGTCGCAGCTCGCTAGCATTCCTGGTCTGCAGCATCTCGGGGGTGAGGTCGTCAGGCGAGAGTGTCCCCCAGGCAGTGTACTGCGCCTCCTCCTCTGCCGATGGGCGCAGAGACGCGATGACCTCTTCGGTGTCACCGCGGTCGCTGGTGGGCGCCTGCGCAGCTGCCGGGGAAGCAACGGGAATTACTTCTGCCGAAGTCCCCGCGAAGTCTGAGCCATCCGCGACCGCTACCCTGCTCCCGTCCTCGCGGGCTAGCGCCATGGGTAGCGGAGAAGTGGACGGTGGCCGCTGCTCGGGGGGCGGAATGGGGACGCAACTTTGGTCAGCACCGTTGTCCGTAGCGTCCCCCGTCACTGCGTCCTTCTCGAAGGACGAAGCGAGATTCTGATCAAAGGGGCCCGGGTCGGCTATCGATGCCGAAGGTTGCTTGGGGAGTGCGCTGTCCTTGGCGTAGATAGAAGACGCGCGCCGACGCTGTTGCTGTTGTTGCTCTTGATCAGAAAGACTCAGAGAAGCCCCAACGGCGGAGGAGAGCGTACCTCCGACTGCCGACGTATGGCTAGTGCGCTGCTTGGGTGTGGTGATGGAGGTGACCTCGCTCGGGTCGCGAAACTCTAGCAAAGACGACGATGCCTCGGTCAAGGACGGGGGAAGCACACTACCGCCACTGCTCTTTCGCTTCCGCTTGCTGAGCTGCTCTACATCAAACGGTCGCAGCGTGCCCTTCGTGCCATCACTCGGGGGCCCAGAGACTGACCCCTTGGCGACAGAGGTCAAGGGCGGCATAGACAGGGCCACCTCTTTGGCTTTTGACTTCCTCTCCGTTGTCGTCTTGGACGCTGTCGTCACCGCCGTTGCTGCTGGGCCGTCCCGCTGCACGCCACACCGGCTGCAGAAACGCGCGCTTGCCTTGTGAAACGCCGCACCGCACTGCCCACACGTAGCCACGACACCGCCACCGTTGCCGGTGGCCGTCAGCGGCACGCATCCTCCATACATCTACACGAAAGTGTCAAGCCGCTAAGTCAACTCAGGAAGGGAGAGGGTGAGTGATTGGGGGAGTGATGCAAGTCTTGTGTGTGGGGCGGGGTATATGGAGAGAAAGAAAGAGATGAATGTGTTTGCAATAAGCGGGCGAGCAGCTGCCTTGCACACTTCTCTCCTGCTCACGTCTGTCGGATGGAGGCGCACTGATGGGTGGGTCACACAAGGAGAGCGCGCGAGCAAAGAAAAACAGCAGCAGCACATGCACAACATGAGAGAGGAGTGGAGCGGAGAGAGAGAGGAGAGGGCAACGTGGCACGAAAAGCACAGCAGGGCGGAGACGGGGAGTGAAGCCAAAAGACGGCGAGAGGACAGAGCCAAGCGCGCACAGAGGAAGAGAGGGAAAGAGGGCCTGATCGCGCCTTGCCCTCTCAGCCGGTTTGGTGCTTTGGGTCGGCATTGATGACGTTTTCTTTGTGTTATTTCATTTTTCCTCATGTCACTTTGAGATCGCAAGGCAGTGAAGGGGGGAGACGGACACGTCTGAAGCGCTACGATGCGCGACAAAGCACTGCTGTGAAAGTCGCTGGCGTAGCCCCGCACTCTCTGCGTCATGCGCTGGGCCCTCTCTCTCTCTCTCTCTCTCCGCGTGTTCCCTCTTCTCGTGACGAGGGCAAGGGCGGGGGCACATAAAACGAACACAAACAGCGTTGCTGTACTTGATCGACACCTCAGTCACCGCATTCAGTCAGCATCAGCTCACATGACGATGCCGGGAAGGGGTCCGGCGTGGCTGGCGGCCCATCACGTTGTCATCGCCTCCAGCTGCTCCGGCCTCGATGGTGCCGCCAGTGGCTTCCTTAGAGGCGCTCGTGTCAGCGGTACCTTGCGGTGCTTCAGTCATCGGGTACGTCTTCTCTATCTCAGCGCTACGATGCAACGCCAGAACATGCCTTGCCTGTCGCTGGTGCAACTCTTCCACCATACTACCGTCCACTCTGGTCACGTCGCCCGCAGCGCGCTTAACTGCCTCGACGATGCGCTGCGCCCACACCACCTCCGCCTCTGCTGGTGTGTATGCCGCGTTGGTGGCCTCAATCTGCGCCGGGTGGATTAGTGTTTTGCCATTCAGGCCCAGCCGACGACACTCCTGCAAACTGCGGCGGAAGCCGATCTTGTCTGTAGGGTTGTTGAAGACACCATCGATGACAAACATGTTATGCGCGCGAGCAGCCAGCAGTACCTGCACGGTGCTCTGCCACAGCGGCAGCCGCGACGTGATGTACAGAGACTCCTTCGCCTCACCAAGGAGGTCACCGTCGGTGGCGCCAGACGCAGTAGAGGGTGCGGTCATGGGCAACTCCAGCTCGGCGCTCAAGTCGTTGTACCCCATGACGGCGTACTGATACACCTGCTGTTTGCAGATAAGGGGCGCCTGCATGACGGAGAGTGGGGATTCGAAGAAGGCCCACAGCTGATGGCACGGGTAAACGTAGTCCTTGACGAGCTCATAAGTGCGCACGGTCGTCTTGGGCAACGCTATGCCTTCAATGGCGGGACCGAGCAGACCTACCAGCTCCAAGTCCAGCATCGCCGTCGCCGGGTCGTAGTCGGGCGAGTTGATGCGCACAATCAGGCGGGGATACGTGTCGCCCGCCTCGACAGAAGTTTCACCACCGCCGCTGGAAACCTTGCCGGCCTGCTGGGTGCGCTGCTCCCTCTGCAGGTCTTCGATAAAAGCCTGAATGTTCTCACGTGCCTGCCGCTTCGACGTCACACCGACGCTGTCCTCGAGATCAAGGATGTAGCAGTCTGCCCACAGAGCTGGAATTTTGGCCAAAGAGCGCGACTTTGAGCCTGGAATGAAGAGAACGCTGCGCGGGCACAGCGTGGGATTGCGTGAGATGAGCGGCGAGCGGCACCGGCGAGCTTGCGCGTCACTGACCTGCCCGCCATGCCTTGTAGATTTGATTGATGCAGCGGCGGTGAAGAGGGAGGCGCCGCCATTATTCTCACAGAAGCGCTCGATGCCTGCCTGCGCCTCCTCGGTCGCCACAGCGTCGAGCTGGCGATCTCGATAGATCTGAAAGTCAAAGTAGAGCTTTCTCAGCCTACCCAGGAAACTTTTCCCAACGCTGCCTTCAGCGCTGCCGCGGCAGGGCGAGTCGCTGGAACCTGAGGAGGGGGGCAAAGACGAAGACGAGAGACCCCGTCGAGGCGTTCGTGCTGCGGCAGTGGTGCAGTTACGCAGGAAAGGGTGTGAAGGAGTTGGTAGGTGGAGAAGCGTCACGGTGCCGTCTAGACGAGCAGCCCAACGCGGTGCGTCCGCCATACAAGCGATGAGCCTCCTCATCCTTCACAGGAACTCCCTCCAGCTGGGTGCAGCCAGGTAGGCGAAGGAGAAGAAAAGACCCGCGGCTTCTCTCTTGAAGTTTGCTTGGAATTCTGTAACAGCGGTGTGGAGCGGAAGGGGGGGGGGGGTAAAATGTATGTATATTTCCACTGCTATACATGGGCCTGGGTGTAGAGCTTGACAATTTTTTCAAGAAGTCTGTCCTCTGCACCGTCCTCTCTCCCTCTCTTGAGTGCCGCTGTTGCGCTGCTGCAGGGTTCCTCCCTCTGCAACGCAAAACTGAATAATAAAAGAGAGAGAGGAAGGGCCGACAAGAACGATGACGATCACCATCACGATAACCTCGACGGTGGCGCGCGTGG
This sequence comes from Leishmania panamensis, assembly GCF_000755165.1. Lineage (NCBI taxonomy): Eukaryota > Euglenozoa > Kinetoplastea > Trypanosomatida > Trypanosomatidae > Leishmania > Leishmania panamensis. The sequence goes on along the minus strand of NC_025870.1, from coordinate 521,705 downwards.
TACGGCGCGTGCTGGCGCACCTGTAGGCGTACCGAGCAAGACGCACAGGCATTTACAGGCGCAGGCACGCATTAAGCACATCCATGCGTCGAGTACAGGCAGGAGGAGAGAGGGGGAGTGAGGGATGACACCCTTCTTGTCTTTCCAGCGCGTTTATTCCACCACGAATAAGCCAACTAGCAGACGCATACACAACCACAGCTCACTTATACCTCTGTTCTGCACTGAGGCTATATCACTGAACGGGGCCAAACCAACGCCGTCGGGCGTCGTTCCACCCCATTGCGTATCACCACTTCATGCAGCGCAAGCGAGACTCAGCACTACACTCAACCTCACCGCAACGCCGCAATGACAGAAAAGAACAAAACAAAAAAATGGCAGGCGCACGCCCATATGTGGATTAAATCATCGGCACGATTTCCTGTGAGCCGGCACCAACATGCTCATGACCGCACATCTCTTCGGCGCAGTGTCAGGTCAGGCCTGCCCACCGACGCCAAATCTCCGCATAGCCGTACGCGAGGGCAGGCTGCAGGCTGCTTGGCCTCCCCACCCCTCCCCCCAAAGAGAGGGGCACTGGGCCCTGAGATGCCACGTGCTGAAGTGGCTAGCCGTCGTCAGGAAGGAGTTATGGTAGGCAGGAAACAGAAAGAAAAGGCGCACGGGGAAAAAGGCGAAGCACACCAGAGTAGGGTGGGTGAGTTCGTTGCGCGCAAAGGGCATTGAGAGTAGGCGAGTGAGCGGCAGATGAGCGAGGCGTGAGCGAACGGGAGTTGGGTGCTACGAGGGAAAGGGAACGGCGCGCTGAGGAAGCAGAGTGTCTCGCCTGCCCCTACAACACATTGCTCCGTCATGGCGAATCCTCCTCCTCTCGCCGAAGAAAAGAGGAAGCACACGTGTAGCACTCGGAAGACATCAGCAGGCGCCACAAATGGGCTAGCGCTTCGCGCTGTTTTCCTTTTTCTACTCACCTGCGCACGTATTCCCCTGGGTGCCGTGTGCTCCCAGGGGAATACGTGCGCAGAGAGGGGGAAAGGAGAGGGAGAAGGTGCTTTTCCTTAGCTGCTGCTGTGCGTGTTCGGCTGGAGGGTGATGGAGGGAGGGAGGGAAGGAGGGGGGGGCAAATGCCGATCCCCAGAACCGCCACCCTCCTCCGAGGAGTACGGCATCACCGCCGTCCAGCAGCCGCATGCGCATTCATGTGCATGCGCTATATACACACACACCCTTCACACAGCCTGTCTGCCTTCACCGCTGTTGCGGCTCACATAATGTTTCGTCGGCCCTTCCTTCGCATGCCAACGTACGGATGCCATCACAGGAGAGGCGGTTCCCATTACGCGCCACTCACGCCCACCAACGCGCAAGGACATCTCTACAGGAAGAACGAGAGAAGAGCAACACGGAAGAAATCGCCCAGTAGTCCGATTCTTCGGCGACTTCCCGTCCCACAAAGACTTCGCTGTCGTCCGCTCTTTCACTGGCCAAGTGTGGAGGTGACGCAACCTTCCCTCTTTTCACCTCTTGATTTCTTCCGCTGTGGAGTGCCACTGATTATGCCCGGCATCTCAGCGTGTGGCATTTCAGGGACCCAGTGCCCCTCGCTCTATGTGGGGAAGCCAAGAAGCGCCCCTGCCCTCACCTTGCCAAATGCCGAGCCACTTCTGGTGGTAACAGGGTCAAGCACCCACGACGAAGGAAGGTCAGAGCGATCTATCGCTGCGGACATCGGCGGGTCAGGTCCCTGGATGACGTTGCGCCGGGAGCAACCTGCGGTAGAATGGGATACGTTGAAGAACTACAAGGCGAAGTGAAACCCGCGAAACGAGGCCGCTGTGGTCATCCTGGTGAAGCGGACCAGCGGCACGGCGAAGAAGGACAGCACAGAATGCGTACATTGAAGCAGTTCGAGAGAGAGAGAGAGAGAGACAGTGCGCTCGGGTTGGTAACTGCTGGCAGAGTCCGCGGAAATGGAGCCGTGCGTGCCTACAGGCACTTCTGCAGCTTGGTGTACAGCTCCCGTAGCTGCGTCTCTACCTGAACTAGGTCATACCTGGCACGGTGCTCTGTGAAGGCAGGGTGGGTAGCGACGGCACGCGCAGTGTTGTCCTCACTCATGAGCTCGCGCTTGGCGTCTGTGTCATAGTTGGGGCCCATAAATTCCGCCTCCACAGGGGCTACCGACACATAGGCATTTCCAGACGCCACCATTGGCTCCCCATACACACGCGCGCCACCTGTCTCACCTGCGCGTATGGAAGAAACTCGAATAAAGTGCGACATAGCCGGCGCCTGGTCGCATCCATCCAGACGGCGTTGATGAGCGCCACCTCGTGAAACCCAGCTACCACGTCTGCGTGACTCGCCAAGTAAAACTGCTCCGCCGCACTGGCATGTGACGCGTACTGCGTGTCAACGTACACCTCAAAGTCAATTTCCTTGGCGATGCTGATGATCTTGCCCTCATCGACGATACGTGGACTGCTGCGGCTGATCCAGAGCAAGCGTGGGCGTCGATACGAGTTGCGATTGCCCTGATGCGACGTCGACAGCGCATTATCCTGTGGTGGTCAGGCAGCCCGTACTGCAGAGGTGTAGAAGATGCTATCCTCCAGGGGTGCACCACCAAAGTGCCGGTTCGCGACGCGGCGCATGTAGTTGTATCCAGACTGGCTGAAATTACCCTCGTCCCGCACCCCCGCCGATGGCACGATGAACCCACCGCAGAAGCAGTACATCGGTTCCCGCGACCACTCCCCAGCGCGAATGCGGCTGATAGGGGCAATCGAGAAGAAGGGCGACTCTGTCGGCTGCGAGAAGGCGTTGGCCAGCCGCCGCGCCACCTCAGACGAGTGCGCCGTCTCTTGGGCAGTGTCCGTGGCCGGGTGGGAGAGGAACAGCACTTGCTTCTGCACTTCGCGCCACGCCTTCTTGTCCTCCTCCGAGTCGAAGCCGAGGCCGAAGCCTTCCTCCATGAGAGAGCTCCACCCCCGTAGGCCCTCGTGCATCAACGTGTAGAGGCTCCCAGCTTGTCCAGGAACAGCCATGAGCACACCAGCCGCTGGTACTGTGGTGAGCGGGTGGTACTTAACACCACGCTTCAGCACCGCGTCCGTCAAGTTCGCGAAGAAGTTCTCGTACTGCCCCAAACTGTAGGTCGGCGTGATGACGGACACGTTCGGCGGCAGCGCTGCGTACACGCGACCCGACTGCACGCACATCAGAGCTCGGATGTTCGAGAAGAGGCCACTCGTCGCCACACCGTGCGGTGACTCGTAGAGGCGTATGGAGTTGAGAGAGGAATGGCGTAGCAACGGCGTCTGTGCCGCGGCGCACCTTGCCCACAGTCCACTCACAGTCGGCGGTGACGAGAACCGCGTCGACACCGTAACAGGAAGCCGCTGCGGCCCCCTGGTGTCAGAAGGCTGGCGATGTGAAGACGGCACAGCCGTCGCTGGAGGGCAACGGCGAAGCCAGCAGTCGCACCTACCTGTGTTGTCTACCGCGCCGCCTCAGCTGTAGGGCCGCACCCCGGCGTAGGTGCACGGTGACGTCGTACCGCGCATCGTCGACCACCACCACATCGCATAGGAGCACACGTCCTCCCACTGCTCACCCAGTTCCTTGGGACTCCGCGATACGATGTAGCCCACAAAGCCCGCCACGGCAACTATGAAGAGAAAAATGTATAGTAAAGCAACACAACCCCTGCCACATGCGCTGGCCCACCGCTTTCTGTGGCGGTTGGCGTCCTGGTGCCGGTCTATCAAGTCGCTCACTGTCGGATAGGGCTCTCGCTGCGCAGGAGAAGAGCGGCGCAGCCTCAAACGGTTCATCGCTACGAAAGAGTGGTGCTGTGCGGCCGTGTGTGTGGAGAGAGATGCGAGAGAGGGGAGGCTGAGGTTGAGGTGGGCGGATGGTGTGTGTGTGCAGGAGTAGCGATGAGGCTGTCGTGCCGCCCTTCTGTTCGATTTAGGCCCCTGCCCCCACGCATGGGAGCAGTAAAACACAGCGAGGAAGAGAGTGGCGTCGATACGCAGAAGAGCAGACAGACGCACAAGCGCACGCGTACGGGACATGCTGAGGCACGTGTGCGCGGAAAGGCAAAGGAGGGAAGGGGGAAAGCCGTGAGAGAAGGTTGGAGGCGACGAGGGGAAAACAAGAGGGGAGGGGCGGTGTATATGTCGTCACTCAGTACAACTCCCTCTCTCAGTCCTCCTTACTCTTCACACTCAGCCACAGTCAGTGTGCGACTGCCACGTCAGGGTTAGTGCTGCGGGCGGGGAGTCAGCTACGTTGGCCTGCATGGTCATGGGTGGATGTGAGGGTGGCCTTTGAGAAAGAGGGGGGGAGGAGGAAGGGGAATGGTGAGGGCGGCACAGAGAATAGGCAAAAGAGAGGGAGTGTGCAGAGGAGCGAGACCACGCGACGCTGCGTAGTCCGGAGGCACCTCGAGTTCTCCGCTACAACACACGATGCGCTCAGGCGCAGTAGGGCCATAGCACGCGCACATGCGGCTGGAGAAGGAACAAACGAACAAGTCAGTTTAAGCTCGGGCGAGCACATCGGCCGCGACCTCCACGGAGTGGTGGTCGTGGTGTTAGCGCAGTCAGTGCTCCCCCCCCCTGTCAACGATATCGGTGTTGTTTGCTACTGCTTTCTGCGAGAGTGACGGTAGTTGAGCAGGTCGACGCTCACCGCCTCATCGGTGCGAGGCGACACCGCGGTCGTTCTCGATGCCGCAGTGGTTGGGAGCGTTGCGGGCGGTAGTGCTCCGCTACTAACGTCGCTGTGCGTGGCTTTGAGGACTCTCGCCGTCCGTGCGCCTTGCCTTTCGAGATGCATCATTACGTATGACATCGAACCACCGTTACCAGTGCCAGACATCCAGAAGTCGACATCCACCTTGCGCTGCTGCTGCCGAGCCTCGCTAAAGAGGTGCTGCACGGTGTGGTTGCTCGTGGAATGTCTCGTCACCCTCGCTGACCGGTCATCAGCTGAGCTCCACCCAGGATATTGGCGATGCCCAGTGAGTAGATCGGTGGAGCCGTACAATGCAGTGTAGTTGTCACGGCTACCGCGAGTGGCGCCGTCACTGTCGTCCGCAGCTTCATAATCGTCGTCATCGTTGACGACTCTACCATCGAGCGGGTGCTGTTCAGAAAAACCACTGGTATGATTCCTGCGCATTGCAGCACCACCACCAATGCGCAACACGGGACGACATGTCAGCAAGTTTTCCCTTTTCCCCTCCTGCGAGGCGACTTTCCGTAGTCCGCGCAGCAGATAAGCTGACACAGGGTCTGCAAAAGCGAGCGCAGCTGTTTTGCCAGTCACGGCCAGCGACTGGTTCTTCGCTCGCCGCTTTGCAGGAGGCACGCGATCATCATAGATGACCAATGCCGCTTCCCATTGTCGCTGAGCGGCAGTCAGAGCGGCAGACCGAGACACGAGAGGCGACGCTGCGCGATCCACAGAAGAAACAGCACGCTGGACGGGCGACAAGGAAATCGCTAGTGGCGGTGGCAAAGGTGGTGACGCGGATGGTGACGACGGAGGGCCTCGGCGCTGCACATCCACGGTCTTCGGTTGCCCTGTATCTACCCTGCTTCGCTCCTTTAATAGGGCACTCGTAGCCGAAAAGGAGCTACATTGTCGCTCCGCATCATCATCTTCAATGAGTGAGAGGACAGCAGAGGTGCGAATCGCTCCCGGCAGGCGGGGTGCTTGCCGTTGCGGGCGAGCAGGCAGGTTCACAGAGGGTGGAGACGTGGAGAACGAACTCGCATGCGCCGCCGCTGACAATGGCTCCGCTGCGCAAGCAGCTTGAGTCGAGAGAGTGGAACCAGGGGGTGAGGAAGGCGCTGCTGGGATAACCACTGGCTGTAGCACTGTAGCGAGAAAGGAGCGTGATGCCGTGTGTTCGCTGTGGAGAGTGCGCCACCTGGGTCGTGATGGAGCTTCGAGGACGCTGGACGGCACGAAGCCGCGACCCTGGGCGCTCACACGATTGTACATGACACCGCCCGGGCCGGACAGCACAGGACAGCCACTGCCTGAAGCGCTACTTCCGTCATGAGGCGCTGCAGTGGAGACTGCCGTTGGAGTCACAGTTTGTCTAGCAGCGGCAGCAACGAACGACTGCGTGGTAGACGGTGGAGGCTGCTGTGGAGACGCGGAAGATGTTGATGTGTCCGCCACCGCAGCGGTGGTCAAAGGCACTGTGAGCTTGCGTATGGATTGACCCGGTATGGCAGTGTCCACGTCTCCGGTACGGTACCCGGCGCTGGCCGACCTGGCAACCCGAACGGGTGCCAGTAGGGTAGCAGCATCATCCGAGGAAGACGACGAGCTCGAGGCCGCCAGAGGCACCTTAGGGAACCTCATCGGTGACACCACGACGCCAACCTTCGTCTGGAGAGGCTCTTGTCTCACTTCACTAGGACCACCTGTATAAACTGGAACAACGGCGGCTGCGACGGTGGGGGTAGCATCTATTATGGTGGACCTCATGCTGGTTGTGCCTGGAAGGGATGGTGCAGTTGCGGAAGGTGAGGCTGGACCACGCAGCGCAGCCATGGCGGTGGTGGATACCGCGGCTTGCGACTTTCCGGCTGCAGCGCCAGCCGAGAAAGAGGTGAAGGAAGTGGTAAAGCCGGCGTCAACGGCTTTAGGGGGTGACGCTTCTATCCGTTCGAAGAAACCCGTTGCGGCCGATCGTGGCTGCACCGCATCCGAGCAAAGTGCTGGTGTGTTGGAGGCAGTCGGTGATGGTGCAGAGGCAACCGCTACCACCACAGCAGCATAGCCAGCAATGGTTTCGCCTGGCATGGTCTGCCTTTCCTCCTCCATTGTCGAACACGTAGCCGTCGAGGTACACAATGCTCTCACAGGTGAACCAGCGCTCTGCACATACTGTCTGGTCTGCGCGGTGTCGCTGTCGCCATGCTTACGACTGTCCATGTCGTGTCTCGGTGGGTGGGTGTTGCTGCCGCTGCTGGTGGTGCTCCTACTCATCTTCTCACTCAGCACGCCCTTTTGCGTGGTGGTGATGGCGGCGGCGGCCATTGGCTTCCGGAAGTCTGGGGGGAGTGCAGAGCGAGCTGGCGACGAGGACCTCGACGAGGATGTGAACAGTTCCAACGAGCTCGAGGAGCCTGCCCTTGGAGGATGTAATGCGGAAGGGGCCACGGTAGCGGTCAACGATGACGGCCTCTGCAACACATCCGCAAGACGGGACCCCGCCGTCGCAGCTGCACTCGCGCCACCTCGCCACCTCGAGGCTGGCCAGCCTACTCCATCCTCGCTGTCGCTGCTATCAGTGTCTTGACCGTCGCGGAGGCGGAACTGCCGCACCGCGAGGACAGGTTGCCCCTCATCAGCGCCGATGGACATAGTATCATCACACCACACTGGCGGAGCCTGAGAGGGGGGCTGGGGAAAAGGGCGACAGAAAGAGAGAGAGAAAGAACGAGAGCGAGAGCCCGCCGCGTGAGCGCTGTGCGGTGGTTTCGCTCGTATGTGAGTGTGAGTACCCCTGCGTGTGTAGGAAAGCGGCTAAAGTCGCCAGATGCCAGGAAAGACAGGAAGACGAGAAGAACCGAGAAATGGTGACGTCTTCAGTGGAGACGGGGAGGGGGGGGATTACACGGGTGGTGGTTGAGGAACAAATCGCCGTCCCCCTCGCCCCCTCTCGCCACCTGGTGAATGTTATGGTGCCCGCTACGAGGGCGAAGGAAAGTATGCGGCAACTTCCCAAAACGGCGGAGAAAACAGGGGAAGTGCTCTGTGCTGCTGTCGAGGACGACAGAGAGGGAGAGGGTGAGAGATGTCATAGAAGGTGTGAGGAGACAACCAAGGGCCCGGCTTTCATATCCAACTCTTTCCATTTTCAAATAACATAGAAGAATATAAATCAGCTTCCGCCGCGGACATAAATGCACACACGCACGCACGCACACACACGTGGATGTCACATGACTGCAGCCTCTTTCACCCCTCCTCCCTGCCGCCCTTGCCTAAAGGCCCGCATAGGAGCAGTTCTCCAAGTAAGACGGTACCGTAGCAGTGAACACTTCCGGCAGCCACACCCGCTTTGAACGCGCCGCGAGCTTCGCCTCCGTGAGCCAGTCACCTTCCATCACGAACCCCTCGTCGGAGCTCGAGGAGCTGGAAGCAAAGGTTGGCGAGGCAACCATGGAGCAAGACGCGAGAAAAGGCGACGACGTCACAGTCACCAATGCTGCGCTGCTGCTGCTGTGAGCCGCTATAGGTAGCCATGCGGAAGTCCCCTCTGCCTGACTAACGCAAGGACGTCCTGCGGGGCAAGCGTCCCCGCTGCCCAGGCGGGTCACCGAGTCCCTCCGCAAAAGTCGATGCAGCAGAGGCCAACGGTATGCCCACTGCCACACAGTCCACGGTACCGTTGTCACACACGCCTCTCGCGCGTCGGTGACCGTCACCTGCGTGTTGGGGCCAGCGTCACCGCTCTCGGGCTCCAACAGCGCTGCATCCGTGCCTCGGTCGTCGCCTCTTGAGTGCCAGTCAGATGACGTAATCAGCAGCGGCGCCGCACCGCCGCTAGTGCTGCTCAAGACGGTCGACGCCGGAAGCCCAACTGTGCGCTTCACCTCACCCTGCACCTCACGCAGGTAGGCGCCGCGTCCAAGCTCGCCACTGAGCCACGACTGCAGCGCGGGTGGCGCCACGTCGTCGCCAATAATGTCCTCAGCGTCGTACAGCTGTTGACGGAACAGGCGGCGGATTCGATGGCGGTACGTGTCAAGCTGTCGCAGAAGGGAAGTGACGGCGACGGCATCGCGGAAACGCGCGGCGTCCGCCTCTGACTGGCTCCGTCGATGGCTACCGTGCTCGAGGACCAATGGCCGCCGCACGTCGTGCGCACTGAAGCTCGCTGTGAGCGTCGAGCCCAGGGACGAGGCAGCAGTGCCTTCACCGACGTCAGCGACATCGCCGCGAGGACGACCATCAACTAAGACGTAGGAGAACTGAGCCAAAATGGAAAGTGCGGCTTTCACCTGCGACCGTACGAGGCGATCAACCCCGACCTCTGCTGCCTCCACCGACGTGTCCGTGGAAACGGTGGTATGCGTGTTGGGTTGGGGGGGAAATCTACTGCCAATGGTGTGCCGCCTCGCTGCCCCATTATCACCGCCTCCATCGTTGGCGCTGCTGCAGCCTGCACCGCTGCTGTTCTTGCGGCCCGCGTCCAGGTGGGGTGACTCCATGTTGAGAGGCGTTGCTATCCAGTAAAACTGTACCTGCAGCGTTGCACCACTCCGCTGATCCATCAACGGTGCTGCGGGAGGGCCCAACATTGAACTGCCACGGGATGGCCTCGGCAAGCCGTTCAAAGAGGTGTTATGCTGCAGCAGAGATGTGTCGGGTGGCATGGTGGTAGCAATGTAGCGCCCGTGCCCTTGGCTAAAGCTGCTTTGCAACGTGTCCCCCAGTACACCTCCACTCAACACGCCCAGGTCGTCAAGTGAGTCGCTGCTGATCGCCGATGAGGAGGCCGAGGCCAGCACGGCCGCGTTGCCAAACGACGCACTTGGGTGTCCAGAGGCGAAGGGCCCGTAGCCGAGGCCTTCTACGCCGTCTCCCACACTTGTTGCCCTGGATGGGGAGGAACGAATAGGACTGCCAGAGCCCAGAAATAGGGTGTATGGAATGTGAGCGTAGTCTACGACCTCCAGCCCGGGCGGCGCGCATGCGCTCGACAGTGGCGAGCGCGACACGCTGCTGCGCCGTCGGTCACCATTGTTGCTACCGCCCCTCTCCGTTCCGCCTGCAGAGGTGCACCAGGGAGAACTGGAGAGACGCCGTCGCGCGCTACCAACTTGCTTAGACGAAGACAGCGACGACGACGGCCGCACCTCTGGCGCCGTCAGGGAGGGGCGCAGGATTCCGCAGAGCGCCCCGACCACCGCCTCCACCCTCTCCACGCGCAACGCAGAGGAAGCAAAGAAAGGAGCAGGAAAGCGCAGCACCAACGAGCAGCAGCCTGTGTTTGCAAGGATGCAGGAGGACGGCAACATCAACTCTCCACCGCTACTGAGCCGCTTCGCCAGCACAAGGCCGCTCCAGACCCCCGCCCTAGTCCCTGCTGGAGCTCGAGACGCGGAGGGCCGAGAAGGACTGCGGCCAACTGCGTGCTGAGCTTGACCACTGTGAAGCGCAGGCCCCGCTGCCTGGCCTGCCCTGGCAGTCGTCTTCTTCGGCGAGCGGGGCTTCTGCTGACGCTTCTGGCTAGACTTTGGCTTCTGCTTGGTGTCGGCAGTGATCATCCGTCGACATGTCGAGGATGTCTGTGGCACGCCGCGCACCTCTACCACAAGCTGCGGCCCATCTTCCGGACGCCGAGCGACGCACAATGCAGGGAAAGGCGGGGAAGGGGATGTGAATATGACGGATCCACCGGGATCACTAGCATCTTCGAAGGTCGAGCCAGAAACTGAGGGAGCATCGCCACCGCTCGGTAGGCCCACAGCCGCCGCCACCGGCGTCGTCATGTTTGGTATGCCCTCCTCCAACACGTGCATATGCAGGTGAAGGGTGGGGTCGAACAGGGGGATCGCGAACAGGCGGTGCTCGCGCAATGGGCCTTGTGGCTGGGTGGCGGTGCTGCCGCTGCTGCCACCGCCACCACCCCGACCTGCGGCACCTTGCACCGACGGTAGAGCATCCACCATCTGTTCCAGGTGGGTCTTGCCTGGAATCGATGTGAATGTGTCTTCCGACTTACCCAGCACCGCGGCCTGCAGCCTCGGCGCCATTGGGAGCCCTTGGTGGGTGTAGAGAAACTCGAGCACATAGAAGTTCTGCCGGCGCGGTATGCGCACGAGTCGCAGACGACCCTGACGAGTGGTACAAAGCCCAACCGTGGGCCCGCCAGGACGCTCGCAAGGCTGCCTCGACGACGACCACTCCCGATTAGTCATATGGCCCTTGCGTGCCGAGGCAAGCCAACTAGCGTCGCTCTCTTTTTCGGTCGCGCCGGAGTCCTCCGTGGCGGGGTAGCGGTCGGGCGCGGCGGAAAAATTTGTCGCCGGATCCTCGTGCCTGGCCTCCTCTCTCAGGGGTGCATCGGCGCTGCTAGGCAGGATGTAGTGCTGAAGGGTGTAGCTGGCCGACTCGCCCAAGCAGCACACCTCACATGGAATGCCATCTCGTAACAGCATCTGCAGAGACGCCTCTTGCATCGACTGCTCCTCCTCATAGGAGCCAGCAAGAGAAAGTGGCATAAGCGCCGCCACAACGGCCGCGGCATTGCTGTTGTGGCGCGACGATGGCAAGGATGAGATAGAGCCCATCTGGTGTTGGGTCTGATTCTGCTGCTCACCTGTCATCAGCACCGTCAGTGGGTTTGGTACCAGCCCCTCAAGTCCTCTGCATGGCGATGACGAGGGCACGACACCAGCAACAGGAGCTAGCGTACTGCGCAGGCGCAGGCCCTCGCTGCTCGACGCAACGGCGCTGAACGAATTGGTTGCAAAACTGACAGACTTGTCACTTGCGGTTGTAGTAGCGAGGTCCACCGCACGGTCCCGACGCGAGCGCTGAAGCACTAAAGAACTGAGCGGCACTGCAGCCCCTCCCTCAACCTTGTTAGGGCCCCTATGCGACGTAGCGACTCTGCCGCTCCCGTTGCACGACTCGGCCCTACGGTGCAGGTAACTGCCTAGGCGTGACCACAGTGCTGAGTATGAGGACACTGGCACTGAGAGATGGACTCCGGGTGGCGACGACTCTGGTGACGGATGCATCAGTGGCGCAGAGACATGGTGTTCGGCGGCAGTGACACTTGTGTCGCGTTCGTTCCGCTCGACGGAGCCAAGGCCGTTTCCAGGGTATGCTGCAGCTTTCGGTGTCAGGGGTAACGCAGTCAGGCCCGTCTCGGCGTCCCCCACGCATCCGTTCTCGCCATCCACATCGGCATCGCTGGTCATCATCATCGAGAACGCCCGTCGATCAAGTAGAATACGCTCCATCGCAAAGACCTCCACCTCCATGGCTGTAATGATTTCCTTACGCATCGCGCGAGCCCACAGACCCTCCCACAACCCGGTCCCGATCTCGAAGCACGCCGTCTCAAGCCGCAAAGCTGCGAGCTCCTTCGCAAGTGATAGCTGCTGATGTGCGATGTCGCGTAGCTCTGGGTCGTCCTTCGAGCTCATCGCCAGCGCGGTAGTGGTCGAGGTGTCGGTGGGCAGCGTGGGCTCCTTGGGTAACGTCGCTCCCGACCCGGCAGGTGGACCACCAGGTGGGTGAGCGGCGACAGCGGCAGAGAGGGTTCGCATGGCCTGCTCGGTGCGGTGCTGCACCTTGTGTAGTTGCTCATCTACTGCCGCCTCCAGGTCGTCCTGCGCGGCAAGGCGCTGCCGTAGGGCGGTGGTGAGAGAGATGAGAACTGCCTGCTCTTTGGTGTACTCCCCCAGCTCCTCGGTGCTCTCGCGAATGCGGCGACTCAGCTCTAACGCGTGCGGATCTCGCGGGAGCGGGGTACTGTTCTCCTTCGCCAGCTTCGCGTTTGCCGTCGTCAGTTCCTGCAACGTCGCCTGCAGCTTATCGATGCGCCGCTGTACCTGCTGACGGTGGGCAAGCACTCTATGCTCCTCGCGACACTGGATCGCTCGCACGGCATCTCGCATGGACGTACGCTGATGTAAGTGAATGGGCCCCATGAGTCGGTGCATCACGGTGAGCAGGGCGAAGCGACGCTTATCCGCCTCCGTGGCATTCTCTGTCAGCGGTTGCGGGCCCTCCTCTTGGCTCACGTCACCGGAGGAGATGGAGATGATCTCGTCCACCTCGGACATCGCTGAGATCTCGCTAACGACATCGCTGGCCAACGCATCCTTGGAAGCTGTGCGGTGCGGAATGGCACCGACAGCACGCGAGAAGTACAACAGTCGTACGTCAGCGCAAAGCCGGTCCAGCTGCAACTGTGCCTGCCGCACCTGCGACTCCCAGTGCCCCTGCATCGGGTCAATGAGGTCAGCAAACACATCCAGCAGCTCGCGGTGCTTCGATGATGTCGCAGTGAGGGCGTGGGTGGGGATGTGGATGTGACGGATCTGGTCTGCAAACTTCAGCGTACTGATTGCCTCCGTACTAGAACACGGTGCTACGTGAACGAGAGTGAGAACGCGGCCACCCTCGAGACAAGGCCGCAGCAGTCGCGTCAGCTTAGAGTCGCGGTACGGCACATGGGCATTGTTGTGGTGCAGCGAGAGCACCACCGACGAGAGGGCCGAGAGAGACTTGTTGATGTACTGTGCCTCACGTAACGCGGCCCCTTCTACCTTGGTCTGTTTCACCCGCTCGCAGCCAGCCAGGTCCACCATGGCGACATACGAGTGCACGCGCTGCACATGCTCCGACGGGAGAGGCGGCGCCGCAGCACCCCCGTCTCTCGCTGAAGCTGCCCCGCTACCAGCGCGGCGGCGAGGCTCGTCGGTTGACTCGATCAAGTCAAAGTCGAGCTGCAAGAGAAAAATGGCGTGGGAGCGGGAGCTCGCGTCGTTCTTTGCGTGGCGCGCCGTGACGCGGTTCCCGTGGGCGAGGTGATACGCGCGGCGCAGGTCAGCCAGAGACGTGATCGGCATTCCGCCACCGGTGCGGGCAGTCTTCGTGGTGCCGTGGCTGGCACCACCACGGCTGCCGCTGATACGGTAGTCGCGGGCTTCGTTGATGCGCTGACACAACACCTCCAAGCCACCTGTGTCGCTGACGGTTGGAATCGGTCGCTTCCCGGGGTCCAGCAAGTCGCACAGCTCGTCCATGTACAGTTCGATGCCATAGAAGGTGAGATCTCGGAGAGTCAGGGAGAGACCGCCGGCGCGCTTCAGTGTTGACGTCGGCCGCGAGTTCGACTGTAAGTTATGTGCGCTCCGACCCCCCACTTCCCTGCCGGGGTCTCGCCGAATTGTAATGGCCTCGCCACGGCGCTCCAGCAGGGTGTGGACTAACCGTGGGAGGATGCCCATCTCCGTCATGCTCCCGGGTGCCGCAGCGCATTCGAACATCATCGCTGAGGACGTCAAGGCAGCCCCTTCACCGCCGTCAGTGTGGGAGTAACGTTGGTGATTACGCCGCGCTGCTGCTGCAGCTGAGTCACCGTTTCCCTTAGATGTGTGTTTGACGTAGTGATACTCCCATGTTGAGCCGAGCTTTGGACAGCTGGCGCCGTCGCTCTCGTCATCGTCCTCTACCGCATGTGCATCCCTCCCCGCGCCTCTTCCATCCACCCCAGCTGCGGCCTCGTCAGTGATCTGTCGTTCCATCTCGCCAGTGTTGCCGGGGCCAGGTGGTGTGGGACCATTCGAGTCGGACTGCGGTGGGAAGCGGGCACAGGAGGTGCTGACGACCCCGCCGTGGTGCCTCTTTTCCCCACTTGCCCGGAAGGGTGTGGAGCCGAACGATGACCGGGAGGTGGAGAACGGCTGGACTTGGCTTCCCATCATGCTGTACGTCTTGCCACTGCCTGTAGGGCCATAACAAATTATAGCGACATTTTGCGCAAGCAGTGCTTCGTCAGCAAAGTGCAACACGCTCTCTTCGAAGACGTCCGCCTGCGTTGCCTCCTCGTCGTGCACAAACTCGAAGCTGTAGTGCTGCTCCCCGCACGTGGCAGCGCCGGGTGGGGATATGCTGCAGTTTCCAAGAGGCGTCTGTTGCTGCTGCAGCCTCCCTTCGTCGTGATGAGCCTCCTTTGGCTCCGCGACCGCATCCTCTTCGGCCAGCTTTGCGCCATTAATGAAGCCCCCACTGGTCTTGGGCATTGTCGGTATCGACATGGCCGAAACACTCACGGATGCACCGAGGATTGAACGCGACGCACGCCGGCGCGTGCTGACAGGAGACGGGGCGGTGGTTGCGGCTTTGCGCGGGCTGACGCCAGTCGTGATCGTGGCTGCGGAGTTCCTGCGCTCGGTGATGCAAGACGCAGTCGAGAGTGAAACACCGCCGTAGCATGGCTTCCGCTCGATCCCCGGACCTTTAGCCCGGTGCTGCAGTGCTGGGGTGGTGCACCCGCCGCGTGCAGCACCGCCGCTGCTGCAGTGCCTACCGGTACTACTGGGGGCGCACGCGCCACCCGATGTACTCGCCGCCTTCAGCTCCCGAGGGGTCGCATACAGCGACGACGTCTCCTCTTCTGTGAACGACTTGAACGTTGTCAGCCACGGACGCGTGCGCGATACGCTAGCGAAGGTGCCTAAGGCCATGGAAACCTCAGCGCCGCTTCTTGCCGAGCCGAAACCGAGCTGCTGTGGCGATACAGACGTGGACGGCGACCCGCAAGACAAACGACTGCTGGGAGAGCGCTCCTCACTCCCCTGACTCGTCCAGCTTGTGGTGCGGTTGTGATGCGCCGCCAGTGGCGGGGGTGGAAACAAGGAGAGCGGCTGCAGGTTCTCCGATGCAGGGCTAAGGCTCGAGGGAGAGACGTGAATGTTACCCTCGTCGGTGCCACTGGGCAGGTCAGCACCGGCAGCTACAGCAGAAGTCTTCGAGGCCATCAGACTTTCAGCAGCCACAAGTGAGTGCAGCTGTGCCAAGTCTTTACCGTAGAAGCACGCGGGGGATGCCGCCTTCATCGGCGCGGAAGCTTCCGCGGTACGCAGTGCATCTGTGGATGACACGAGCACTTTGCCTCCGCCACCACGACCTGCTGCCGCTCGCAACGGCGGAGCGGCACTTACACCTCTGGTGCCAGACGAGGGGCTCCGTGTGCGCGAGTTGAGGTTGGACAGCTGCAGGGCAGGTACGATTTGCCCATTCGTGCCACTGCGTCGGACCATCGTGGGCTCGACCAGGGATGAGGGCGGCATGAGTGAAGAGGCGTTGGCGGCAGAGATTCCTGGGCAAGTGCGTGTCACCATGACGTTCTCGTGATCGAGGAAGAACACGCGCCGGCCTTTGCTGCTCTCACCGATGGACGGCAGCACCGGGCGAATGCGCACATGCACGACCGGCGCCATCGGTCGTACGACGGACAACGTCTGGCTCAGGATGGTGGCTGCGTGTTGGCTGTACACCTCGCTCGCGTGAAATGGCGCAGAGGTGACAACGGGTGCAGCAGCGGCGGCGGCTGGTGCTGTAGGCGCTCCAGTCGTTGGTGTCGCACGCGGCAGCACCCCACCTCGCAACATGTCGGGATTCTTGCTCGGGGAAGCTGCTCCACGCGCGGGTGTAGAGCGGTTCGTCTTACCAGTACTGGAGGAGAACTTTGGGGTGCACGACGAGACGCCCGCCGCCATTGCGATCGACTGGTGTAGCGTCTGAGGGGAAGAGCTGAGGGGCGGAGTTGGTGCAGCGTTGGTGGTATTTTGCGTCATGCCCCTCGACTTCCTCACCTGCGAGATCGACTCTGGCGTGAGTGACCGCCGCGCTGCCTTGGCATTGACAGCCGCCGTGGGGCCTGAGCTCCTCTCTTGGTCTTTGCCAGCGCCCCCTCCGTCAGCGGTGGAAGCGGCGCTTGCAAACGTCGACTCGGCCTCTGGCCTCTTCTTTGCGGGCTTGACGACAGCGGGCTCCGGTGCTGGTGCCGTCGTGGTCATCAGTGCAGACGTCCGTAGTGTCACCTTCACCGGTGCAGCCGACCGTAACGCCGTTGAGAAACCGCCCGCCAGTGGATAGGTGGGGTTCGCCGCTGCAGAGACAGGGATGCTCTCCGCGTCGGTAACGACGGTGTCTTCTTCGTCCACACTTTCCAACCACGTGGGGCGTCGTGATGTCACCGAAGGCTCGAGAGTCGCACCAGAGGCTCCTAGAACGACTGAGCGGTTTGTGGGGTCAGATGACCAGGCGCTGTTTTTCCTGCTTGCTGTAGCGAAGGCGAGAGGCGGTGTCGCCTCGCTGACTTGAAACGGAAGTGACGACAGGCGCGCACTGGTGTAAGATGATGATGGTTGGGCCCGAAGCATGCCATCCGCCACCTCTGCCGTACTCGTCTTGTTCGCCACGGGGATCGCGCGTGCCGACAATGGGCGTGGCTGGGACGCTTTCGTTGGTATCAGCGTCGGTGGAGAGGCACCGATTGCCGTCATAGCTGATGGAGCGCTTCTTCGGTGCACAGTCACTGCCTTGACATGTGTTTTCGCAGCTGCCCGCTTCTTTGCTCTGTCGCACGCCGCCGCTGACGGTGAAGTCATCAACTGCGACGGTGCTGAGAATGGGGTCGACTGAGCAGCACCATTTGCCGACTCTGAATTCGCTTGATTACCAACAAAATTATCGGTCGGGAGGGACGCACCTGACGACTCGATTGCCGAAGGCGCAGGCTTCGGTATTAACTTCTGTGCAGAAAAGATACCTACAGCGGCAAGACGCTCCACTCGAGGAGGTTCATATCCACCTTCGTAGCGTGGCGAGCCGGAGGATTTCGTGGCGATGACGGTGGTCACCGTGGCGCTGCGCGGTTGCGTACCACTCAACAACGCGGGGATGTGTCGCGCGCATCTCCTTGATGGTGTCCCACCAGATGGGGTGGGGGAGGCAAAGGGGATTGGCCGAAGATTGGGTACTGCATCATGAGGCCACTGCGCGTGCTGTGGCGGGGGCGGCGGTGGTGCCGCTACCGTCTTCTGAGCAGACGCATTCAGTCTACGTGGGGTGAGAAAGCTCGAGACGTTCGACCGCTTCGGTGAGTGCGAGCCGTTGCTGCTGTCCGCCGGCCCACCACAAGGGCGCGACGGCATTGGAGGAGATGCACTAGCGGCGGTAGTAGTAGTGGCATTCACGGCTGCCAGCACTGGCGCGGCCCTGTAAAGACTGATACACCTGTTGATACTAGCGGCCGCTCCGCTACTACCTACGACGGTGCTCGCCCGCTGTGCGTTCGCCGGTGCGGGTTGCCGCACGGAGGTGGGTCGCTTCATGTCCACAGAAATAAAAGGAAACGCAAAAAGAGCGCGCGCGTTGGTCTCTTCTCTGAGTCGCTCTTCGCCCTCACCCGAATCCCGTAGTTGCCCCTGTCGTCACCTCTGCAGAGAAGCACAGAGACGCTTCACAGTGAGAGAGGGAAAGACACACGCACACACACACACATACACAGTGCAGCACTGTAGGGTAACGGCAGTGTGGCAGAAGCCAAAAGGCGGAGCAGGAAATGTCAAACCAAAAGGTGAAGGAGGGGGGGAGAGGGGGGGGAACGAGAAGGGAAGGGTGGCGTGAGGGGCGCAGGAAACGTTGAAGGGAGAGGAAGGAAGGGGTGTTGGCTGCAATGGCACACGCGCTACGAAAAGAAACAACAAAAAGTCCGCAGCTGCTGAGTTTCGACAACTGGAAGGGAAAAGATGAAAAGGAAAAGGGTCGCGGCGCTCTGTCTCTCGACCTCACACATTTATCTGCTTCTTTACATAGGCGTGTGCGGGTGCACGTACGAATGTGTAGTGGTGTGATGCGCAGCTGTAGAAGGGGAAAGGGGGGGGAGGCGCGCGTAGGAGGAAGAGGGGGTACTGAGCGGAGAGAGTGTGCTCCTGCGCGCACGGATGCGGATTTTGTCGCCTTTTTTTTTTCGTTATAGGTGCTCCACTACAACAGGCCCGCTCCCTCTGTCAGGCTCTCTCCCTGTCAAGCCAGTGCTTGCGTGTGCAGCTGTCACTTGTGGACGTTGATTACGCAGACACCTACGCCCCGGCATACACGTGGCGGTCTCTCTCCCGCTCTTCTGCACAGTACTCGCGAGGAGCGGGGAGATGCCAGCACGTAGAGACAGACAGGGTTCGCTAGAGAGGGATGGAAAGAGAGATCGCGACTATGAAGAAGACGTCACTTGGGGGGACGAGAAAGAGTGTGAGGGACGGCGCACCAGACTCTGAAAGAAAGCGAAACGTATGTTTACGTGCTGCGTTGATGCACGCAACTCCAGGCAGGGTTATATGTACGTCTGTGCACGGGTGTGGGCCCCCTCTTCTTCGGTCTACTGTTCGTGTATGAGAAGTACGGGGGGAGGGAGGTGGAGGAAATGAATGTTGTAGCACACTCACACACGCCACCCGACTGGGGGGGGATGCTGAAATGTGGGTTAGTGGGGAGGGAGGGGGGAGGCAGGTCAGCGAAAATGAGAGAGCGGCACCGCACGCTGCCACGACAACACAGGAAACCTTTCACTCATGTCATGGTGCATGTGTCAAGGGATAGCAAGACCAAACCGATGACCGGTTATGTTGGGAGGGCGAGAAAAGGGCGAAGGGTCGCATCCCGACACGCGCCGAGGCATGCATACAAGGGAAGGAGGGGAGAGTGAGGGGGGACGTAAGGAAAGGCGTCAAAGAGAAGTGAAGAAATGAGGGCAGCAGCAGAGAAGGAAGCGGTGGTGATGGCGGTAGTGAACAACGGCGGAGTTGACAGAAGAAGAGCCCGCAGGAAGTCGATGATCTCTGCATGGCATGCGAACGTGTCCCTGTGAGGCTAGGTATTGTGCGTTGGTTGGTGGTAGCGGTTGAGGCAGAGAGGCAAAGGAGGGAGAGGGGGAGGGAGAAACACACCGCCATCCATCCTCGTCATCACACTAGACCTAAACACCCACACGGGCTAGCACGTGTAAAGCACATGCTGCACGGTAAGACACAGACACGCGCACAGAAAGTTCGGTGTTGTGCTGGTTAGTACTATTTTGCTGCTTTGCCTGTTGTTTGAATGCCGCGCAAATGGAGCGCAGCGTCGGTCGGTGCATAATACTGACGTAGCGTTGATGCTACGCAATGAATGGATATCTGTGTGTGTGTGTTGCACGCCTGTCTGTTGGCATGTGTAAGTGGGCTGCACGCCTGTCTGTGGGTAGTGGCCACGTTAGGTCAAAGCCTTCAAAGCCGAGTTCTTGGAAAGGGACCGAGGAGACGCGCAGGGACACAGACACAATGACACAGAGAAACATGCTAGTGTGAGTATGTATTGTGCAATGGGGAGGGGGGGAATGTGCCTTTCTTATAGGTCGGGAAAGGAGGGAGAGAGGAGGAGGACGCGTCACACACACACACACAGTGCTAGAGAGGAGCAAAGCAGCGCACGAAAGCAAACCCGTCGGCGCAACGTAAAGGCAAGAGGAAGAGAGAGAGGTGTAGAACGCGAGATGTAGAAATGGCCACCTCCATCATCCCTCCGCATTCACTAGCGCCGCTCGCCTGTTTGTAGCCTCACAACAGCTGGCCGACATTTTCGCCGGCCCCTCATCTTCACCCCGCCCCTCCTCCCCCCCCCTCTCTGCCCTTTGTTCCTTCCAACCCTCAGCAGCGCTCAAACACCTTGTAGAGGGACTCCACTGAGACCAACGACTGAATCGTGCCATCCCGCATGCAGTGGTCCGGTAGACAGAAGAGTTGAGGGTTCTTCAAGCACGGGAAGAGCCCGTGCTGTACGAGTTCCTCTCTCCAAAGCTCCACAGACGCCATGTCGGTCGCTCCTGTGGCCACGTCAGCAGTAGCAACAGTAGGACCTTCCGCAGAGGGAGACAGTGTGCTAGGAGGCGGCGGCGGAAGTCCGTACAGCGCCTCTGCAATGTGTCGCGCCACTGCTGTAAAACACGCTACCTCCTGCGCAACCCCGTCAGCCTCTGCCTCCATGGCAGTCGGCTGCGGCGTCGTGGTGAGAGTCACCTCTGTTTGCGTCGGCGCCAGGGAAGTTGCCACTGATGTGGACGCAGCAACACACGTAACGGCCTTCTCCGCACCTCGGCCTTTGCCGCTCTGCCACGGAGCACCTGTTGAGATCATCTGATCAGCTGCATCGCTCATGCCAGAAGACGACGCGGCGGCAACGCCGGGGTACGGCACCGCCTCCGCCAAGAGCCACACCACCACCGGAACAGCTCGCATTCTCGGCGGCCAGTGCCGATTCAGCCCGTAGGGCAACCCAACGAGCAGCCCGTCGGCGGTGATGTCAATGTAGAAGTACTCCTTCAGCAAAGCCCGCCAACGGCACAGACGGCGCACCAGCCGCCGCACGTAGCGCATCGTGGCACCTTCAGGCTGTGGTAGCGCCGATGCCGAAGCAGCAAAGGCGCCGTCAGCGCCGCTTTCAGTGGGCAGATCAGCGTAACTCAGGGTGCTGTGCTCCAAATCCGCCTTAAACAGCAGCTGTCGCCACGCGAGCGCAGTCACACCGCCCATCTGCCGCACCGCATCCGCGGTTAGAGCAGTCTCTGCTCGCTGAGTCGCGTCAGAGCCAATCGAGACTGACCGCTGCTTCTTCATACATTCATCTACAACCGCCAACAGCGTTACTGAGGGTGGCTGCAGGTGCGGCCCATCGTACGCCAGCGCGAGCAGTAGTAGATCCGCCAGCCGAATCGGTGTGGTGAATACAAGGACCGGCGGTGCAGGCAGCGCAGGCTGACCCCAGCGAAGAAAGATACGCTGAAAGACAGCGTGTCGCACCAGCGCCATGGTGTCGCACCATAACAGCGTGGTCCCCGCCTGCGCCAGAAAGGCACGCGAGTCCACGGCACCGACGAAGGAAAGCTGACCAACGAGGTTGTCCGCCGTCGGGCTGGCGTCAGCGAGAATGCGGTCCACGATGATGGACACACTCGACAGCAGCACTGGCGCAGGCACCTCAGCGACATTCACAAGCGACGCCGTCGCACCAGGTGAAGCACCACTTGGGGAGGTGCCTGGCTGGATTTTCTCTTTGTCCACATCGCTCTCTTCGTCAGAGACAATCGCGTGCACAAAGTTCGAGGCGTTCTCAGCGGCAGCTTCTCTCCGAAGCATGTCTGCAGCTCGCACTACCGCACCGAGGTGCGCCATGGCCAGTTGCGCTTTTTCGGCCTCCGTTGCTGGTGGTGACCCCACGTGAGTACTTGGAGATCGAGCCGCCGCAAAGCTCTCTTTGTGCAGTACCGCAGACTTGCTCATCGACGCTGCAGCGGCAGCAACGCCGGCGGCCCGTTGCAGCAGCTGCGCCCGCTCATGCACCTCGTGCCGATAACGCTTGAATTCGCGCATGCCGTCATCCTCGTCTTCGTCGCCACCGTCGACTGCGCTTTCCTCACTGAGTAGCTCGGTGCGTGCCCTCACTGAGTCCGTACCACCGTCAACTTTGCTGTCTATGTACTTCTTCGTCATCTGCACCACAGCTGGGACAGCAAGGCGGGGATCGCCCTCGTCGCCTTTGTCTGCCGCCTCGCGGTAGGCTCGAATTGTATGTGCTGCCGTGTCGTCCCTCTCGCCGCTGTGGACTGCTTCCGGCGAAGGAGACACAAAAGGGGGCCCATGACTGTCATCCGCGTCAGTGGTGACAACGGCGGTGGTGGCAGGTGCCTGTTGCCCAGGCAGAGAGGCCATCACCGTCTCCCACAGCGGAGCCTCATAACCAGGGGTTGTCTGAGGCTCGTCGTTGGCTACGTCACCCCTCCTTGCAAGATGGCTCACCGAATCCTGCCGCCTATCCTCACTTTTTAGCGCCGCCTTCGCCTGTGCGCGAAGGCGGTAGTCCACCGAAACCTGCGACGGCGTCGCTTGCGGGGCTGGCAGCAACGACGAGTGGGACGGAGACGAAAGAAGTGCCGACACGGTCGCCGCCGCCGCCGGCGGTGCAGCACCTGCAGCGAGTCGCTGCGAAAAGTACTTGTCCAGTGCCCCTCTCTGTGGCTCAACACGGACCACTGTGCACGGCGCCGCCACGACGTTCGGTCCACCGCCAACTCCTGTTCCCACTGGTGCCGTAGCTGCCTTGGAGGTAAGGGATGATGACGTGAGAGGTGAGGCTAGCGGGGTGCCACGCTGATGTTGCTCCCGCAGCTTCTCCAGTATGTGCTGACTACTGCTCCCACTCAGCTCTGCTGTCGCGCTATTGTCTGCGGCACCGACACCGTCGGCGCTCGGCAACTCCTGTTTCAGTGCTAGGGCAGCGGTGTGACGCATCTTTAGCATATCCATCTGCCGAGCCGCTGCTGCCTCGAGCACGGCCCCGCGGCACACCTCCGCCACTCGCAGCACAATCAGCTCCTCGTCCAGGAGACACACCTCCTTCTTGGTCGGGTGCACATTCACGTCCACCCGGTCCGTAGGGACGGAGAGGAGGAGCACTGTGAAGGGGCGGTTTCCACCAGTGAGGACACCGTTGTAGACAGCATCAATAGCCTTGCGTATCGCGGCGCTCTCCACAAGACGCTGATTAATAAAGACGCACAGATAAGACTTGCGCTGGGTCAGTGTGGGGTCACTTGTGTAGCCAACGAGAGTGAAGAGACCCTCACCGGCTGGGCCACTGGTCGCCCGCACGCGTCGCGCGCGCAGCTCCATCTGCGCAAACACACGCGCCTCTCGGGCAGCGCTATGTCTGGACGCCGCAGATAACGACGGCGACAACTCTTTGGCGAACGAGGACGCAGATGGTGGCGCTGACAGCAGCCCAGACTCGTCACCTGCGCTGAGCGCGCCGCCCCCCTCCTCCAGCTCCGATGCAAGCGGTTCGAAGCCTGTATCGGGCTCTGGACCACATGGTAGTGTCGTCGCTGTCCCCACGTTATACGCGTACACGAGGCGCAAGTGCGAGGCAAGCTGGGTACCGTGAGAGAGTCGTATGTTCTGCCGTGTGCTGGACCGAGGTGGGAAGCAGAGGCCTCCAGCACCGGAGCCACCAGCGTTGGCGGTGGCACTGGTTGCATTGCTACCGCTACCGCCGCCTCCCAGTCGGCTCAGAGACCCCGTCGAAGAGACTCCGCCGCCAGAAGCACCTCTGTAGGCCTTCTCACGGTGACAAGTAAATCCGACAGCGGGAAAGGCCAGGGCGTAGCGCGACACGATATCCACGATGCGGCCCCACTCCTCCGAAGCACGAAGCGACCGTCTCCGCACGAGAGTGTTGTAGAACAGTTTCTCTACTCGGATGGTAGTGCCAGGGTTGCCGGCGCACGGCTGCGGGTCGCCAAGAAGGGCCCCATTTAGGTACTGGCAGCGCCATGCGACCGCTGCGCCGGCAGTGGACAAGGCGTGCGCACATGCAGAAGGCGCGCCATCGCTGGCCTCGTCGCACGCTTGGTGGCGACGTGTAGTCACTGTGACGCGTGACACATACGATATGGATGCGAGAGCCTCGCCGCGGAAGCCGAAGGAGGTGACCCGATGCAGGTCCTCGAAAGTCTGCAGTTTACTCGTCGCATAGCGCTCGCACAGCAGCGGTAGGTCCTCCTTGTGAATGCCACTCCCGTCATCGCTCACCTGCAGCACCTCGAGCCCACCTTCAGCTGCCACGACCTGCACACGGTTGCACCCCGCATCGATTGAGTTCTCCAGTAACTCCTTTAGGGCCGCGCTGGGCCGCTGCACCACCTCACCGGCAGCGATGCGGTTGATCACGTCGTCGGTGAGCTTGTGAATGCAGCCCATTTTTTCCTTTCTGCTCTCTTTTGTCTGCGCACCGTTCTCTCCGTGCAGGTGCTTAATCTGTACAGGCGTGTCTGTGTGGAGGGGTAGGTGGGTGCACATCACCCTTTGCATGCGTGTGGGTCGGTGTGAGGGCCTGCGCAACAGAGGAAAACAAGGGAGATCGACATCTGCATTCATTGTGTTCACAGATACGAGCGTACGCGCGCACACACACACGCATACTGAGAGAGGGGAATACAGATACCCAGCCTCGCGTGTGCAGACATAGGTAGCAGTAGTGGCTCCCTTTCTTTCTCATCTCTGATCCTCCTGCTCGCTCTCTGTGCCTGTCGGCGGGCTCTCCACGTCACCCACGCCTCAGGCCGTCCTCTTTGCATTTCTTTGCATGGATGGGAGGAAGCAGAGCAGAAGGCAGAGGACGAGACGCGTCGCATGGACTTCGAAGTCTGACCTCAGCGTCATGGTGTGGTACTGTGTCCTGGGAGAAGTCCCATGTGTTCTGCGCGCATCGCTGAGAAGCGGAAAGGCCGAAAAAAGAAACGCACACACACACACAAGTAAACGAGAACATCCTCATGTCTGTACACGCACACACATGCGCTTGCGTAGGCAGTCCAGGTGGCACTTGGCGCATCACCCCACTGAGGGAGCGAGAAAAGGAGTCATAAGGGCGAAAAGAGAGGCAGATAAATGCGTAAAGCATCACTGGCAGCGCTGGCGCCTCATGCCAAGAGCTGCTTGGGCCACGCATCAGTCATCAGCAGCAGGTAGAACAGCACTCCCAGCAGCGCCAGCAAGGCAGCCAGAACCACGGAAGAAATGACGATGGCAGCCACGTACCCGGAGCCGTACCCCTCGTCAGCTATGAGGGCGGTGACAGCACCGCCCTGGCCGTCGTCGTAGCGGAATGGCACCATCTCCTCGACGGAAGCAAACGCGGAGGCTTCCACCGTGTCCGCGAGTCGCACACGCAGCGAGCGGGCACGTCGCAGCGTGTAGACGCTCACATTCGCGTACCAGCCGAAGTGCCAGGCGTTCACAGCCAGGGGTGTCACGCGGGGATACAGTGAGGCAGACCACAACACGTCCGCAGCGGCACCGCTGCCCTCCAGACTCACTTCCATACCGGTTCGCGCAGCCAAGGACTGCACCGACGAAGTGAAAGCGGCGTCCTGAGCGGCACCAGCGCTACGCCGCACACGGGCACCGACCACCTGCTGAGTAGATGGCCCAAAGAGACTGTAGCCCCCGGGCGCTACAAACACCCCCAACTGCTCACCAGGCGCGCGGCACACACCCACATGCACTGCATTGAGAACACCAGACTCAGAAAATGCTCTAAGAATGTCCGCACACCCCGGGAGCAGCTCTGCGCTTGTAATCCCTGACGCCACTGGGTCTCTGGGGTAGCTGTGCGCCGTCAGATTCAGCGGAGGCGCACCCGGCAAGAAGGTCCACGTACCAGCATTCACAGATATCGAGGAGCGGTGCAGCGTGCTGCCGACGCTGACGGTCATGCTGCACGTCTCACCGTAGAAGGCAGAGGTGCTCGTCACCGAAATCGTCAAATTCTCAGCGTACGTAATGAAGCGCTGAGTGCCGCTGTCAAGGGTGTGCATCACGCCGGTGCGCTCATGCTGCCGCTCGTACGCCACGACAGAAGCACACGACGCCCTCCGGTCGCCGAATGGCGTTGCCACAAGCCGCGTCCCCCCACCCCCACGGCTGCTGCCGTTGCATACAACGTCCACGCGCAGATATGCGCTGGGGTCAAAGAGAGCTGCTGTTTGAGGTAGCTGTACGGAGAAGAGCGGGATAGACGCGTTGTTGCCCGATAGAGGAACTGGGCTGCTGCCCCCTGCCTGTATCACACGAACGCCTGGCGTGTTGTGGGCAGAGCCCTTCGCCACACAACCGTCCGTCAGCGTCACGTACATCGCGCTGGCATCACCGCAAACGCAGTGACCCTCTCCGTCCCCGACGGACCCCGGTGGGCAGCTTTCGCATCGAGCGGGGTCGAAGGTCGCGCCGCCACACAGTCCATCCCACACACTTAGTCCCCATAGACACTGCCCATTCGGATCAGCAGCGCCGCTGCTTTCACGGATGGCAAGGGAACGTTGACGCACAGAGCTTTGCATCATCTCGCTCATGGATGTGCCATAGAAGCACCAATAGAGGGATGGAGGCACAGTGCCGGTGATGTTGTCTGGCACAACAAGCCCTGCGCGACGCATGCACTCGGCAATATCGGTGCCGCCCACAAGCTCGTGCGCCACCGCCGGGTCAGCGACGGCAGCGAACGCGTAGGCAAGACTCCAGAGCTGGCGCTGCCGTAGGGCGTCATTGTACCCGGGCGTCAACATCGCAAACTCATCAAGGGACCATACAGATGTGCTCGTCAATTTGCCTAAGGACAGCACTGCAGAAACCGTGCGCACGGACTCATCCTCCAGTACCATGAGGGCCAGCGCCGTCAGCACCTGCATGCACTCGAGGCCCCGCACGGCTGGCTGTAACACCTTAGTGTGAACCAAATCTGCCGTTGCCAGTGTTGTGCCCATCAGCTCCAACAGCACCGTCGACAAGGACTCATTTCCCCACAGCAGCAGACGCACATATGTGTCGACAGGACACTTCGCAATGTCTGGACCAACGGCACTATGTGGTCCCCTTCCGCTGTCACTGCTGTTGCCGTCGCCACTGCCGCCTCCTGGTGCAATCCCGAGTGATGGACCTATCCACTCGTCGAAGATGTAGTACTTATCCATTACTCGACTGTACGCGGCGGAGGCTATTTCTGCCACCTGCGCTGTTGCTCGAGCGCGCAGCAGCCGCGTCTCCTCCTCGCTAGAAGGAACCGTTGCAGCATTGTGCACACATGCGTGCACCCGAGCAAAGGCGGCCGCCGCCTCGCGAGTGCGTCGTAGAGAGCGTTCCAGCCTGAGTCGCTGTTGCCCCCAATCACGGACGTAGGCCGCAAGCATAGCGGCACTGGACGGCCAAACGCCTGACAGGGCAGACGAAGAGGTGGAGTCATGGTCAGCTGAAGATGCAGCATCGCTCAAGTGCGGGCCCACAGCATCCACTGCGACACCACCGCAGTCTGCCGCGATGGACGTCAGCGTCGCCACACACTGAGGTAAGTTCTCATGCGTGTTCGCCATGTAGCACCCATGATTCACGTCCAATTTCCCCGAGACGTCAGTCAGTGAGTAGAAGAGTGCGTCGACAGTTGTCACCGTGACAGGCGCAATCATAGCCTCCACCGCTGCTCGTGCGCAGACGAGCAAGGCAGAGGCGTTGGTGCTCGATGAGGTGGTGCTCACATAGACGCCATCACCCATGGGGCCCAGACCCATAGCGAGGGTAGGTGCCAAGAAATCCTGAACCTCAGTGTTGTATGGCGGCGGCGTCACAACCTGCCCTTGGTGCACTGGCTGGAGTTGGTCGAGCCACGCCGCCTGTGCCACTGCCGCTGCCGAGGTGACAGGGACCCAGCCAAGCCAACATACCACTGTGAGGTGCCACAGTAGAGCAGCCGCAACTCCCACCGTAGCTGCAGGGCGTCGATCCTGTGGCATGGCTCGGCAGTGCTGGGAAAGCGAACAACGCGAAGTAGAGAGGACAAGAGGGATACGACAGGTGCCGAGGAGGAGAGATGGTCGAGTGTACACCACAGTGGGAGTAGAGGGGAGAGAGGGGGGATAGACGACAATGTCGATTGAAACTTAAAGAGGCGTAGAGACCGTCAGCTCACAGGAGTGCCGCCTTCTCTGTCACGATGTAAGTATGTGGGGGTTGGGGATGGAGAGAGAGAGAGAGAGAGAGGATAAGCGACGGAGGGCCGGATACGAGGAGGTCAGGTGGCACAAACCAAAGGCACAAGAGAACGAAAAGAAATAGAAAAGAGATAAATGAAAGAGAAGAGCGGGAGGAAACCGATGAGGATGGGGGGGAAGTGGTGGCGGAGGGTACACAACTTAAAGGAAGACAGAGCACGACAAGACCCAAAAATGAGACTGTGTGATGAGTACAAGCAGAGAGGAGAGGTTACAGAAACAACCAAGGAAAAGAAGCTTGTAGCAGCAGCTTGCAGCTTGCAGCTAGTAGCAATGTACAGAGTCGAACGACAACAAGAGAGCACGTGCGTAGGTCGGTGAGCCTCTCTGGAGTGTACGTTCGGCAACGGGGGAGCAAAAAAAACTATAAGCAGAGATGATGCAGAGAAGCACAAATGGAAACACACTCCGTGTGGGAGGGGGGGGAGGGAGGGGGAGGGGGTGAGGCGCTCAAAAGTGAGTGAAGGGAAGAGGGCGATCCGCAAGACGTAAGGCAACGGTGTACAAGAGCCGCATAGAACCATGAACGAAGAAAAACAACACAACAAACCCGCCGCGTGGGAATCGCACGCGTGCCCAGGGGAAAGCAGAGAAGGGGGCACAACCCCGGTGCTTTGCTGTGTGTGTGTAGATGGTCGGGTGTGGCGCGCTCAGCAATAAGAGCCGATAAAAAGGCAGAGCGAAGCAACCAGAGAAGAGGGGCAGGGAAGGTGCCGTTGAGTGGTGGCGTTAAGGAAACACAAACACAGCAGGTACGCACCTTTTTGACACACACGCACACAAATTAATCCACGCAGGCAGACAAGCACTAGCGCTCCGGGAAGCCGAGGACAAACAAACTAAACGGAAAAGAGAGGATAGAAAGAGGGGAGAGAGAATAGCGGAGGGAAGGCAAAGGAGGAGAGGGTGGTGAGGCGACGCGTATGTCTTTGTGAGTTACGTTTGTGCGCATGGAATGGACACACATACACACATGCATGCATGCATACACGCACGCACAAAATACAAAGGGTGGGGATGACGACGGCGATGATGTAGTGCAGAAGGCATACAACAGTGTGCGAGAAGGGGAAGAGGTGAGAGACGATATGCAGAGTTCTGGAGAGAGAGAGAAAGAGAGCAGCCATCCATCGAAGGGGGCGGCAGAGAGCAAGGTACAGGCACGACAAGACACACTGCAGTTCCCTTTCCGCCGACGACCCTTCTCTCTGCTCTCTCTTCCGAGCACATACTGAGAGGGAGCGAGTGAGAAGCACCTTTTGACTGCCTCCCAAC
Organism: Leishmania panamensis; assembly: GCF_000755165.1. Lineage (NCBI taxonomy): Eukaryota > Euglenozoa > Kinetoplastea > Trypanosomatida > Trypanosomatidae > Leishmania > Leishmania panamensis. Next base: position 492,229 of record NC_025870.1, on the reverse strand, counting down.
TCACACAATCGCGCACCCCTACACGCCAGTGGTATAGAGATAGACGTGTGTGAGAGGGCCTCTCCACGATGCAGCGACGAAGTGCAAAGTGTGCACACGCGCTACTCCTACGGCGATAGCATGGACAGGCAAAGGTGCCTCCTGTGTGTCACCGCGCACGAGAGCAGCACCGTTGTTTGTTGGGTGGTTATCCGCGCTTGATGTCTTCAATACACACGCTCAAAATCTCAGGAGAACAACAGTAGAGAGTCAGGGGAGGGGGACAAGAGAAACGAGAAGCCGATCTGCGCATCGTCGTTGATGGGACTAGTTAGCCCTCCCTACCCCCGCTCCACTCCTTGCAACAGGACCCCCACAGACATACCCTGCGCACAACGGCAGATGCCAAGGGCGACGGGCAACGAGACTGTGGAAAGAAGGGGAAGCAGCTGAAAGCGAGTAAAAGCGGCACAAAGAGATGGGGTGCATCTAACAGGGAAACAGAAGGACAAAAATGAAATAAAAACAAAGACGAGGTACAGTGCAATGGCAACACCGCAGGCACGAAGGGGAGGGGAAAGATAGCGGTGTTGATGACTTCTATGTATCTATCAATTCACGCGAGTTCGTCCACGAGGTACACACTCTCCCCAGCCGTGTCCTCCAGCGAGGCGGACTTGTCAACCTCCGGCACCCGCGGAAACCAGTACTGTGGCACACGTCCCGTCAACTGGGCATGACGCTTATCTGTGATAAGTTCCTGTCGCGCGAGACGCGTCTCCAGGCGCATCACCTTGGCGTCGTTCTCCTCCAAGGCAAACTTTGCCTTGTTTAGCCCCTCCCTCGCGTCATGCAGAGTCCTTTCGAGGTCTCGGCGTCGTTCCACCTCGGCGGTGGCCGTGCGAATCTCCTCCGCGCGCTCTGCGATGGTCTTGTTGAGCTGCCGCTCCTCTTCCTCTAATACGCTGATGCGATTCTGCTGCGTGCGAGCCTCAGTCTCCTTTGTCGAGACTTTTGCATCTTGTGCTGCCTTGCGGTCCCTGAAGCGGGAGCGTTCAGCCGCCAGCTGCTCTTCCCGAGCGCGATTCTCAGTCGTCAACATGGCAACCATCTGCCGCAGGTCCGAAACTCCAGCGCGGCGTGCGTCCAGTGCCCTCTCCCTCTCCACCAGCAGCGTTGAGCGGGTCTGATAGGTGGAGAACGCGGTTACCTCCGACATTTTTGTTGATCACCGGTGTTGGCTTGTGTAGTCTACGCACGGCGAAAGGGGGAGGGGGTAGAAAAAGGGGGGGCAAAAGCGGCGCGGGGTAAAAAATATCAGAGCTCTGCGGCGTCGATGAGGTGTGCCGCTGTCCTCGAGGTGGTTCGGTTGCCTCTTCTTCTGCTCAGCCAAAGCACAGGGCACGGAGGTGACGGCGTCTATTCTTGCTGACGGCTGAGCCTGTGCGCATGTAGGCGTTAGTTTGCTTTCAAGTGTGATGTGCTCCGTCAATGCTGTCCCACAGACAAACAGAGCAGCAATGAAAGAGCGGAAGGAGAGCTGAATAGAAACGTGTGTGAGCGCGCGGCGGAGAACGAGGGGTCACAAAAGGCGCATGGGAAGTTGCAGTTCGTCACTCCGCTGTTCTTTTTCTCGTGTGGGAGACGGTGTGCGCACGTCCATCCCTCCATGAACTTCTCCGACAGACAGCGAGGAACATATGCCCACACCAACGCACTCAAAGCAGCAGAGAGATCGTGAGATGCCCTCCAGCACTACCTCTGTCAGACAGCTGCTCCAAGGGCGCTTTCGATTCTTTCTGTATGTGTTTCTTTGGGTGATCCAGTACTTTCTTTTGAGGGTAGATCAGAAGCCCTTTCTCTTGCTGGGAAACGCAAAGGGTGCGTACGCTACTGCACATCGTAGTGGCGGGAGGGAGGTTGAGCGCAATTGTTCTATTTGCAGGTGTAATACAAAGGTGGTGGCGCAGCGATACGCACACACAGACGCGTAGAAACTCGTCGAACTCCACCGTAGGATTTAAAGAAACAAACCAGGAAGAAATAATAATGAGGAAACAACGAGGTGCCCAACAGGGCGGGGCTCTTACACCGCACACACAAAGACGCGCACGTACATTTCACTTGCGTGTACATGCACTAAAGCACACGATGAGGAAAGCAGAGATGAAGGAGGTGAGAGAATGCGTATACACCCACCCACTACACGAAAGAAACCGGTAAACAGAGCACCTGCGGGCTCTCCGTTCTTTCTGTAGATCGACAGAAGAGGAGCTCAAGAATAAGCGCCATGAGGCAGACGATTACAATTTCTCCGTGTATTTAATGTGTTCTCTATGCCTCCTTCCCCACAGAGCATACCTCAAACCCTCCACGACCCCGCCCCGCCACAGGCCCATCACCTGGCACGACGCAGCCCCAGACACGCGCGCCGCAGCAATGCGCCGACCCAGCCATCCCAGCACGGCGCCTGCGTCACACCACGCCCACCCCCATGGCGCCGGCCGCCAGGGTCGGGTGGGATACGCGCGAGCCGCGCC